>NW_020837974.1:20389276-20432920 GCF_003676395.1 Aethalodelphis obliquidens
CACACACACACACACACACACACACACACACACACACACACACACACGAAAGGCAGCAAGGCCCCCCCAGCCCTCCTCGAGCTTCTCACCTGCCACTCCCAGGAGTGGTGAGGTCCAAACAAGCGCCAGGAAGGGCCCCTCCAGGCCTTGGGGCCACAAAAGGCAGCACTGCCCAGCACCCATCCTGTGTGCCCCTTTCTGAACCAGCTCTCCAGAGGACTCTGGGGCCCGAGACAGTCCTGAGGATCAGTTCCGGCCTCCCCTCTCCCACTCCCAGCCCATGGACAGTAGGCTTGACATAGAGTCCTAAGCCTTGGCTCTCTGTCAGGGGACCCGAGATGGTCCTCAGAAAGGCGATGCTCTCTCACACCTCCAGGCTTCTGCTGGGACATTGCTGCCTCTTCTTATTTGTCTGAACATTTACTACTCCTCCTTGGAGGATCGGCTCAAGTGTCATCTCCCTATACAGACCTCCCTTATCTCTCAGGAAGAAGGAGCCTCCTTCCCTGCTGGGATCCCACAGGAAGGGTCCTGGGCAGACTCCCATCATCATAAGCCCTGTTCGCATACCTCTGTCCTCTAGACTCGAACTTCCTGATAGACTGAATCTTCTGTTTTTCTTGTGCTCAATGCGTGTTTGTGTTGAATGGATGGAAAAATGGTTGAATGGATGGAGGGTGGGCGGGTGGATGGATGAGTGGAAGAATGGAAGGATGGACAATGGAGGGGCGGATGGATGGATGGATGTGTGAGTGGAGAGATGGGTGGGTAGAAGAGTGGAAGGATGGATGATGGATAGATGGGTGGATGGGTACAAGGATGAAAGGACTGGAGGGGTGGCTGGCTGGATGGCCAGGTGACAGATGGAAAAACAGGCTCTCCTTTAGGAAGCGGTAGGCTCTGAGCCCCCTGGCTGGCCTCTCTCAGTGCTCCTCTAGGCTTGCTTCTGAATCTGATCAGTGTGAGAAGGTGACTGAGTAGCGGCTCTATGCCCAAGCCCCTCCCCTGAGGCTCTGGTTCCTCCTCTCTTCTGCCTTCCCTGGCCCGTCCAGACTCTGAGCTCACCTGTTCATGGTGATATTGGGGCTCTGGTCCCGCTCCTCTGACAACACATGGAAAATCCAGTCCTGGAACCCAAAAAGGCAGCTGAAAACAATGGTGCCCTGCAGCATCCCCTCCCAGTCATGGGCCCTGCTACCTGTGGAGGCAGACCACAGCCCTGTATCTTCTTGAAGCCCCTGGGGGACCACGTGTTGGCCCAGGGAGAAAGGGGAGGGTGACAGCACACGCCGTGGCTGCTGTTCTGAGGAGAATGCACTCGGCTCTCTAGGCTCTCCCCCATAGGCCCGGCCTCCCTGTGCCAGCTCTTTCCCACCTCTGACCCTTGCACCTGCTGTTCCCTCTGCCCAGATCCTCCCCAGACCCGCCCAGCCTGGCTCAGCCCCATCCTCCAGTTTTAATCAAATGTCACCTTTTTAGGGAGGTCTTCCCTGACTACCCTAAGGCCTCTTCCCCCAGTTAGCCTCTCATCATCTGGTCTACCCTACACAGCCATTTGAAATGATCTTATTTCTGTATATTGTCTGTCTCTCCAGGTAGAAAGTACGCTCCGTAAGGGCAAAGGACTGTGTGTCCCGCTTACTGCTGTGGCCCCAGCACAGTGCTTGGGGGACGTGGGTGGAAGTAAGCAGGGAGGGAGGGGAAGGAGGGAGGAACCCCCCTCTGTAAAGTTCCAAACAGCCTGCAGACCTCTGCCCAGACCTGCCTCCCACCCAAAGATGGGCAGCCAGGAGCTTGGCCGCGCCCCTGACTCACCTCAGAGGACTCAGAAGGCCAGACGGCCATGGAGATGGTCATCTTGTACTGCGTGTCACTGGAAGAGAGAAGGCAGCCTGTCACTGTCCCAGCTGCCCCACCATCCACAGCCCGCCCCGCCGCCCACACGAGCCTCTGGGCAGGACTCACTTGCAGGACTCCTTACAGACATCGATGCAGGTCTCCCTCTGCGCCAGGCTCGTGCGCAGGGCGGAGTAGCAATAGGCTGAGCGGTAGGGGGTGGGGAGAGAGACTCTGAGCGGGGTTTTGTGCTTTGAGCCTCAGGCTGCCCTCTGCCCTCCTGGCCCTGGGCCACCTAAGGCCTGTGCTTAGGTTGAGTGGGGGAGTTGTCTCAATCCGAACCCCCCTGGTCACGGAGAATCACCTACATCCACCCCCAACCCGCCCCGTCGCCAGCCATTTCACCCCAGCCTGGCCTGGTGGATCCTCTCCCCAGACAGCCCAGCCCCAGCTCAGCAGCATCAGAGCAGCTTTCCCTCCACCTGTCACCCGATCCTGGCCGGTGGGCCGGGGTGATGGGGTCATGTGGGAAGGGATGGGTGGCTGGAAGGGGTAAAGTTTTCCCCTCTTGTCCACACATTTTGTTAGTTTTAAGAGGTGGTAGGGGGCTTCCCTGGTGGTCCAGTGGTAAAGAATCCGCCTTCCAATGCAGGGGATGCGGGTTCGATTGCTGGTCAGGGAACTAAGATCCTACCTGCCACAGGGCAACTAAGCCCCCGGGCCACAGCTACTGAGCACGTGCGCCTCAACTAGAGAGCCCGTGTGCCGCAAACTACAGAGCCCATGTGTTCTGGAGCCCACGTGCCACAACTAGAGAAGAGAAAACCCACATGCCACAGCTAGAGAGAAGCCTGCGCGACGCAACAAAGAGCCCGTGCGCTGCAACGAAAGATCCCACACGCCTCAATGAAGATCCCATGTGCCGCAACTAAGACCCGATGCAGCCAAAAAGTAAAATAAATAAATAAAAGGTTAAAAGAAAAAGAGGTGGTGGGATGCTCTTTGCTGCTGACAACATCCATCGGTGTTTGGACTCCAAGCCTGGATCCCAGCTCAGTGTGAGCCCAGCAGGGGCTCCTCCGCCTGTGGCTTCAGGTCTCAAGGACAAATTCTCTCCCGAACATACATGTTTCAAGTGTAGTTAATGGAGTCGAAGAGTAGGGGGAGAGGCGAGAGGGGCTGTGGTCTGAGAGGACGGGGACGGAGGGCGTGGAGCTCCGACCTCCCTTGTGGTCAGGGCCTTCGGGGGCAGTGGCCCAGCTGGCGGGTGGCCGGTCCCCCGGGGCTCCCCACTCACCCCAGTCTGGGAATTCCTGGTTGTTGCAATATTTCTCTCCACGGGGCAGCGGGTACAGGTAGTGGCCACAGCTGCAGTTACGGATCATGTGGTCTTGGAAGCAAGAGCGAATACAGGCCTGGGGGTGGAGGAGGTACAGAGAGAATGCAGACTTGACGGTGATGTCCCCGTCCCAGCCCCGGGGGAAGGGGGCCCGGAGAGCTTGCTGCCCAGGCCACGGGGGCTGGGGAGCGGCGGGGAGGGGCACCTCCCGCACAGAAGCAGTGGCTGAGCCTCCTCCAAGTTGGGGCGTGGTGGTCCTGCCCTGTCCCTGGCCCCCGTAGAGGGACTCGGGCCAGAGGCCAGCTCTCTGAGGATGGCCCCTGCCACCTTTCAGAGTTGGGGCCCCACGGATGACATGGGGAGGGGTGGCTTGTTCCAGCACTAAAGCGGACTCTGAGGGACTTCCCTGGCGGTCCAGTGGTTAGGACTCTGCGCTTCCACTGCAGGGGGCACGGGTTTGATCCCTGTTCAGCAAACTAAGATCTGCATGTGGCCAAAAAAAAAAAAGCTAACTCTTAGATAGCGCTTGTCACAAGGCTGCCAGCAGCTTTCCGAGCCCTTTACGTGGAAGGACCCAGAAGGGAAGACAGGCAGGCTTGCCCTGTGCTCCTTCTTCCTGGAGAGAAACACTCAGGGAAGGCGAGAAGTGTGCTGTGATTGCTCAGAGTGGATGGAAGAGGAAGTGACCTTGTACAGAATGTCCCCTGTTTGGGGATGGGGGAGGGGGAGAGTGGACTCAGCCCTCCCCTCCCCCCGCCCCGGCCCCGGGCTGGTTGAGATGAATCTACTCATACTGGGTTTTCAGGTCATTCCACTCAGAGACGAGCTATGTGTCCTGGGGCCAGCCCTTAGCCTCTGAGCCTCAGTTTACTCCTGTCGCTCCCGTCGGCTCAGGCGGGGAGCTTGGCTTGCCATGGGGCGCTCAGCGAACGGAAGCAGCCATTCCTCACGTCTCTTGCTGCCCAGGTTCCCAAGCGCTGCCTCTGGAGGACACCCTGCTCCCACCCCGGCCAAGGAGCCCACAGCTTCTCTTCCGCTCTCCTGCCTGCTGCTCCTCAGGCCAACCCATCCTCTCCTCTGTCCTCCCTGGCAAACCTGGGGGCTCCCTGCAGGAGGAAGTGGCCGGGGGGAGGTGGCAGATGAAATGGCACAGCCGGGAGGAGCGGGTCTGGGGCGAGGTCAGGGGCAGTGGCGTCAGAAGGGAGCCCTGACTTGGCCAAGTGTCTCCCACTCGCCCAGACCCCACTGTCTCACCTGGAAGGAGGGAGTCCTGTCCAGGGCCCAGCTGAGGCTGGGCTAGGGCGGGACCTGGGCGGGCCGAGCACTAGACCAGGGCCTGGGGCTCTGCCAAGGTCTCCGGCCAGAGTGGTGACTGCACTGGACTGGACGAAGCAAGAACTGAGGTTTTTCTAGAATGAGGCCTCCAGGGCTGGGGCCTGATGCCTCTGGCCTCCCCCTCCATGCTCCCCACCTCCCTGTGCTGTCTTGTCTGTCCATCTGTCCTCCCTCCAGAGGCTTGGAAGGTTCCCTGAGCTCTCCATCGCAGGCAGAAGCCTCTGTAGACAGGAGCGTCAGAGTGTGGGGTGCCTGGGGTCAGCTGGATGGAGTGGGCGGGCAGGCGGGCATGGGGGAGAGTGGAGTCCCCTGACTAAGGCAAACGGGAAGACCACACCTTGCTTGGGGCTCTCAGACACGGAGCCAGGCACTGCTCTGCCATGGCCCTTGTTATGCCTCAGTTTCCTTATCCACCAAGGAAGACTGGGCTGGGAGAAAAAGTGTCAGCAAGTGGTCACTTTTGCAAAGACTCAGTGTGTCCTTCTCCACTGGGGCCAGGTCTGAGGCCAGGCCTCCTGGGCTGACCTTGGAGATCAGCATAAGGGGGAAGCCCCCAGCTGCAGCAAGGGGGATTGAGGCCAGATACAAAGAGGGATTTCTCAGGTACATCAATGAGGCATTTGGACTGGGGTATGTAAACCCCAGTTTCTTCATTCCTAATCATAGTATCTACATCTTAGGGTTGTTGTGAGGGTTAAAAGATTTAACGTATGTATGTGAAGCACGTGGGACAGTGCCTGCCTAGCACACAATAAGCCTGCCGTTATTAGTATATTAATACTTATAATAAATGGCCTATATAAAAATGCTATTAATAGCATAATACGTTAACAATAATTAGTAATTATTGTTAGTATATTATTGCCCGTAGGGGTATTGAAAGGATTAAATGATGATGTAATTCACGTAAACCCTTAGCATACACAAGGCTTCTTCTTGGGAGACCCCAGAGCGAGACCCCAAGGGCACACCTACAAAGCAGGGTGGAGAAGCGGCCAGCCCTGGGCCCCGGTGGGAACCAGGACAGGGCACCCTGTGGTCCCAAAGATCCAGCAGAGTCAGCCCTGCTGGGATTAGCTTTCCCAGAGACCTCAGGCCTCAGGCTAGGTAGACGTGGATGGGGCCCCAGCGTCATGAGGCTGCACCATCTTCCCACCTGGATGGAGTAGGTCGTGTTGTAGTCGCTATAGAGGTTTCGGATGGGGACGTCGGAGCCGTTCACGGTGCACTGGCTGTAAGGCTCGCCCTTGCGCTCCAGCTTGTCCTGTGTGAGAGGTTGTTTGTGGGGGGGCCCCTAGTCACCCCTAGGAAGCCCCCTCTGTTCCTCCCTCCCATCTAGCATGCAGGTCTAGGGGATGCTGAGAGGGGATAGAGGGCTGATGTCCCAGCAGGCGCCAGTGCTTGGGGGGCACCCATCTTCCCCCAGAGCGTGGCCGCCCGGTGTGGTTCCAGCCAGAAGGCGAGGCAGGAGTGGATGGTGAGGAGATCCAGGGCTTGGGGAGGCCCGGATCTCTGGCTCTCAGGCCCTGGGAGGTGGGCGCTGGGCAGGTGGGGTGCCCTTGGGCTGCAGCCATACCACCAGCACCCCGATGGAAGTCTCCATCCCCGACATGGCGAAGATGCCCTCTTCTTTGATGAAGGGGTACGACATCTGCTCGTGAAGCATCAGCCGGGCACCGGCTGTGGACGTGAGGAAGGGCACGTAGTCTTCCTGGCCCACGTCCAGGATCAACTTCAGGCCTGAGGGGAAGATGGGGCCGAGGGCTGCCTGAGCTCGCTCCCCAAGGCTGAAGGGACACCCACCACCCACTGGTCCAAGTCCCCTCCAGCCAAGGGTCTGTGCAGGAAGCTGGCTCCACTTTACGAAAATCCAGACTTCTTGCTTTCTCTAAGGCCCCCATTCGAGTCCAAGCCACCATGGTCTCCTCTCTGGGCTCCTTTTGCCCCCTATACCACCCGCCATGATCTCTCTTCCACAGGGCAGGTAGACCTAGGGCCACAGCACAGGCGGTCCTACCTCCAATCACACAGGTCCTCACGCTCTCCACTCACTTCCCTTTGCTGCCGTGCTGCTTCCTGCTGCTAGGACTTCGTAACGCTCTCCCTTCTCTCTGGAATGCTGTCTCCAGCCTCACCTTTCACCTAGAAACTCTTGCTCTTCCTTCAGATCTCAGCCCAAGTGTCACTTCCTTCAGAAGCCTTCCCTGACTACCTAGACTGGGTCTCAGGATCTCTGCGATATGCTCTCCTAGCCCTGGAACTTTCCTTCCAAGTACCTCTCTCACTCTTGAGATTCTTCTTTTATTATCTGTCTTCCTGCCCCACTCCACTGTTCCCTTCTTGAAGGTAGAGACCAGACCCATCATTTTATGCACCATGGGACCGGGCTAGGTGGTTAGGACAAGAAGGCTAGCATTTATTGAGCACTTGCTACATGCTGAGTGCTGGGCTAAGGGCTTTATTTACATGATCCCACTGGTGCTTTCAAGGGGCATATGAGTTAGGTACAATTATCGTCCCCATTTTACAGATGAGGAAGCTGAGGCTCATAGAGGAGAAGGGATGTTGTCATAGGTCACTCAGTGAGGAAGTGGAGGGTTGCTGGGCTTCTAAACAGGCAGCCAGGCTCCTTGATCTTAATCATCTTCTCGTATAGACTTGAGTCGACCAGCACCTCTGTGATACCCAATGTCTTCAGGGGCACAGGGGTGGTGAAGGGTGGGCAGCCCACCACACCCCTATTGACCAGCAGCCCTGACAGTTGCTGAATGACACCTGCCCTCTGATGGCTGGGGAGGGCACAACCTGAGCGGGGAGGAAGGATTTGCTCCCCAGGGCCTGGTGCACATGCCGAGTCCGCCAGCCTTTCTCCCCAAATGAGCAGCCTCTGCTGTCAACCGCTTCCTCTTCCTCCCTTCTGTTACTACTTCACCTGCTCTCTGTCTCTCAAGAACTGCACAGAAACAAGGCTGAGAGGAAGGGCTCTGCCCCAGGGTAACTATGTGAGCATGGGCAAATTATTTACAACTTCTCAGAATATCTGCATTTATCGAGCATTTGCTACTTGCCAGGCTTAGAGACAAGGCTGCTTGCTCTGTGCTCAGAGGTCTACCTGCCTTAGGCCAGGATGATTCGATGAGTTCTATATTATATATATGCTCTGCTCTGTTTGATATGGGGAAACAAGGGCTTCGAGAAGTTAAGTCACAGCTCAGCCTCATCCGGGGATAAATGGTGGAGCTGGGATTCCACCCAATCACAGAAGCCTGTGCTCTCGACCACTAAGCTTACTGCTACCTCGCTTTCCTCATCAGCAAAATGAGCACACCAGGCACTACCCCAGGGATTTACGAGCGTTGGGTGGGGGGATGGCCTAGCCCCCGTGCACACAGTAGGTGCCGGCCTCCCTCTAACCTCGGTCCTGCCCCTCAACGGCCAATGGTAATTTGGTCTTTCAGCCCCACGTGATAGGATTTAAATCCTCACGGCCCTGGCTCCAGGACAAACCAACACTTACCAAACTCAGCTCCGGGGTTGGCTGAAGGGAGGGCCTTCTCCTTCATGCCCCAGTTGAAGATGTAACAGTTGCCATAATCAGGGTGGAAGATGCGTGTGAAGTTCCTGAAAGAAACACCATAAGCTAGAGAGCAGGGCCCACCCCACCCCATCTGATGCCTCCCCTGCCCAGGGCTCGGGTAGATTACTGCTCAGAGAGGCTTAGGAAGGGAGAGGTGAGCAACAGGTCATTCTGTCCCTTTACCTGCACCCATGCACCCACCAGAGAGGAGATTCCTGGACTCCCTTAGGAAAGAAGGGTGAGGAAGGGTGGGACGAGGCTCTCTGGCTTAGCCATGAGTGATGAAAAAGAAGATTATTTGATGTTTTCATGTCTCATCTACACGGTCTTGTAAGTCATGTGGTCATTTAAACGGTGGCCCCCAAAAAGAGATGTCCACGTCCTAACCCCAGGGACCTGGGAGTGTGATCTTATTTGGAGAAGGAGTCTTTGCGGACATAATTCAGGATCTTGAGATGAGATCAGCCTCTTTTATCCATGTGGGCCCTAAATCCAACCATGAGTGTCCTTAAAGAGACAGAAGAGGAGACACAGATACAGAGGAGAAGGCCATGTGAAGACGGAGGCAGAGACTGGAGTTACACAGACAGAAGTCAAGGAACACCTGGGCCCACCAGACGCTAGAAGGGGCAAGAAAGGATTCTCCCCTGCAGCCTCTGGAGAGAGCCTGGTCCTGCTGACACCGGGACTGCCCACTTCTAGCCTCCTCTGTGAAAGAATAAATTTCCGTTGTTTTAAACCACCCAGTTTGTGGTCATGTGTTACAGCAGCCACAGGAAACGAATACAGATCATAAGAGTGAGAGGGCGGCTCCAGGCAGTGTTTGCTGCAAGGAGCTGGCAGAATGCAGACAGGTGGGCTTGTCGGGGAACCTCGGGAGCTCAGGTAAAGAGGAAGGTAGACGGAGATGGAGGGCTGCGAATCAGGAGGGCGTACAAGCAGAGGCCAGGAAAGAGAGAACTTCACAACGAGGTGTGAAGAGCCCCATCTAGGATCCTACCTTATGTCATGAGAATGTCTCCTAAGGAAATAATTCAGCAACAACACAAAGTGTTTGCATAAAGATGCTCATGGAAGAAGCGACAGTATAATGTAGTTTCAGATAATTTGGTTAATTTTTTTTGATATGGAACTTTTCAAACATAAAAAGTTGAGAGAATGAAGCCCACCACCAGCTTCAACAATCCCCTACGGGACTTCCCTGGTGGCGCAGTGGTTAAGAATCCACCTGTCAATGCAGGGGACACGGGTTCGAGCCCTGGTCTGGGAAGAGCCCACATGCCTCAGAGCAACTAAGCCTGTGCGCCACAACTACTGAGCCTGCGCTCTATGAGACCACGAGCCACAACTACTGAGCCCACGTGCCACAACTACTAAAGCCCACGCACCTAGAGCCCGTGCTCCACAACAAGAGAAGCCACCGCGATGAGAAGCCAGCTCGCCGCAACTAGAGAAAGCCCGCACGCAGCAACGAAGACCCAACACAGCCAAAAAAAAAAAAAAAAAAAAAAAAAATCCCCTACGGCCAGTCATGTTTCATCTCTACCTGCCCCCACTCTCCCTCCCATATTTTTGAAGAAAATCTCAGACATCATAGTTTTATTTGTTAACATTTCTATGTGTATCTCTACAAGAACTCTTAAAAAACCATGCTAAACATAACTAACAAAAATTCCTCAATATTATTAAACATTCAATTTATATTGCCTCACAGAGGTCAATTCTGGGTTTACAATTTATTTGTTTAAACTGGGATCCAAATGACGTTGACATGTGATTGGTTGATATGCCTTTGAAATCCCTTAATCTATGGCTCCCTTCATCTGACTTTTTTTTTTGTCCTTGTAAAATAGCTGTTAAGAGTTCTGGTTTCATCCAGCTAATAACTGAAGAGGGAGTGATACAATTAGAGGATCATCATTTTGCACCCCCGATTTTGGGGATTTGGGGCAATGTGCACCAGTAGTGACCAATGCTGTGTGTCCTGATGCAAGAGCACAGGCTGTCCGGGAAGTGGCCTTGCCAATAAACAAAACAACAGCAAAACCCAGCCTTGAACAGGATCGAGCATCTGTCTCTACCGTTTATAACAAATACTGGAGACAGAGGAACAAGTTCAAAGACACTACAAAAAGTCAGTATGCAAAATCCAGACTCCAGTTTCTTCAACAAAGAAATTGTGAGAGAGGGTAAGGGAGGTAACCTATAGATTAAAATAAACTACAAAGACTTGGTTACAGTCACAACCTGTGGACTTTAATTGGATCCTGATTCAAACAAGTAAACAAAAAAGTATGACATTGACGAGTGTGAACACGACTGGATAGTTGATGGTATTGAGGTATCACTGTACATCTCTTTTTCAGGTAGGATAATGGTATTGTGCTTCTGTTTAAAAAAGTCTCTTTTAAGATACATTCTGAACACTCTATAGATGAAGGAATATGACGTCTGGGATGTGCTTTAAAACAGCACAGGACAGGATGTGAATCACGCTTGTTGGTTCTGGGTGGGTAGGTCCATGTGAGTTCATCACACCCTGTTCTATCTATGTGTATGTTCTCAAGTCTTCATAGGAAATAGCATTTAAAATGTCCTTGTGTTGGGCTTCCCTGGTGGCGCAGTGGTTGAGAGTCCGCCTGCCGATGCAGGGGACGCGGGTTCGTGCCCCGGTCTGGGAAGATCCCACATGCCACGGAGCGGCTGGGCCCGTGAGCCATGGCCGCTGAGCCTGCGCGTCCGGAGCCTGTGCTCTGCAACGGGAGACGCCGCAACAGTGGGAGGCCCGCGTACCGCAAAAAAAAATAATAATAATAAAATAAAATATCCTTGGATGTTTTTATACTGTTTTTGTTATTTTATTAAAAAACAGAAAGGAATGGGGCTCAGTGCATCAAATACTGCAGAAATATCACCTGAAATGCAGTACTTTCTAAGCTTTCTGTCCCACAACTTTTACTGAGCGACTTTCAGGGGCCAGGCCCGTGCTGAAGATTTCTAATTCTCAAAATAACCCCATGAGGTCAGCTGCTCTTTGTCCCTGTGTTCAGATTAGGAAACCATTTCCTATATCTTTTGTCTCACCGTCTGTGCCAGCAGAATGAGGTGGGTCCAGGGCAGGCAGTGAAATCCAATCTGGGAGCTGACCCTGCCTGACACATGTGAGCTGCCTCCTCAACCTCTGAGCTTTGGTGTCCTCCACGGTGAAAGGGAAATCAGGAAGAAAGTGCATTTCTTCACCCAACATTTATTGAGGAGCGCACTGCGTTGGGGACACTGAGGCTGGCGAGACAGCCCTACCCTCGAAGCTCACAGCGTGGGGGACACTACGGAGCAGCGTTACGGCAATCCTCTCTTTCCAAAGTGCGTCTCTGGCCTAGCTGCCTGCCTCCACCTCCAAGGCTCCCAGCCTGGTCCAGGCCGCCGGCATCTCCTGCCCCAGTTCCTGCTGGAGCCTCTGCCTCCCCGGTCCTGCTCCCTCAGTCTTCCTCCTGCACAGTGGTCAGGGTGAGTGTTCAAGTTGTGAATCAGCCCACGGCACGCCCCTGCTAGAACCTTCCAGAAGCTCCTTGCTGCTCACAGAATAAAATGCAAACGCCCTACTGGGCTTTCTCCCTGCGTTGTTCATTATACTCCAGAGACACTCCAAGATGTTTCCAAATTCAAGGCCCGCTCCTCCTTGGGCCTGGGATGTTCTCTGAGCGTCCCCTGACCTCCCTACGCAAAGTCACTTCCCGGTTACTTGACCATTTCCACCTGCTTATTCCCCTGCGGGCATGCGCAGAAGCTGAACTCATCTCCTTTAACTGCTTGCCTCTTGTTTTAGCCCATAATCCCAGGGAGGGCAGCTGTCTGTTTGCAGGGAGAAAGAAGTTAAAGGCTAGGAGCTCAGGCCCGGGAGCCAAGCCTGCCCAAATTTGAATTCTGGCTCTGCCACTTACTAGCTGGTGAGCCTGGGGGAAGTTACTTCACCTCTCCGTGTCTCGTTTCTCCACCTGTAACACTGGGGTAACCACAGCGCCCACCCAAAGGGACTGACGTGAGGGTTGGAAGCCAAGCACACTGAAATACTGAACAAATTCACCCCCCATCCTCAGAGCCTGGCACTCGGTAGACACTCAGTAAATATTTGTTGGATAAATTATAGTATGTGGTAAGAGTATCAACAGAGATAAGCCTGGAAGAGTGGGCGTCGGGGTAGGGAGTAGGTCAGGGAAGGTTTCATGGAGGAGGTGAGGCCTGAGCTGAGACTTCAAGGGTGAGTAAGAGGTAGCCGAGCCTGGCGGGTGGGGAGGAGAAAGGGCAGCCCAGGCAGGGGGCACGACACACGCGAAGTCCCAGAGGGAAGAAACAGCTTTGGGCAGGCACTACAGAGTCTCTGTCCTGTGTGGGATCAGGGCTGTGGCCACAGGGAAGGAACGGAGCAGGGCAAGCCAGCTGCAGCCAGGCCCTGTTCTGGAAGGAGAGGCCCCACCCCAGGGGTGTGGGGATACGGTGTGCCCAAGGAGCTGTCCTGGACATCTACAGCTCAGGAGCGGGAGGTGGCTCCGGCCAGATCCCCTCCTGTCCCGGGTTGCACTCTCAGTCTTGCCAACTATTTGCTTGTTGATAATGTTCTTTACCTGGAGAGGCTGCTCCCAGCACTGGCTACCTCCGGCTCCAGAGCTAGGCGCTTCCCTCCAAAAACCTTCCCTGGAACAGAGGCTAGGCGTATAGACAGAGACCAGCAGGCCTCCAGAAAAGACTGGGAAACAGAGCATCCTAGCAGGAAGCAGTATAACAACAGTGGTACTGTGTAGTAGGGTTTGGGGAAGGTCAGGAACTAGCTGGCCAATCCCTGAAGCAATAATAACAACAACAACAACACTTATAGATGCCTAGATCTTGGTTTCTAAATACCATTCTCCAATAAAAGGACTGGAGCTCCTCAGAGAAATGGCTGATTCTAGGACTGGGGCATCTTGTTGTGCCAGAAAGTAAGGAAGTACTTAAAAAATAAATAAAGGGATGGGAACAGGTCAAAGAGACATAGGAGCCAACTGAAGGAGCTCTCAGTGGCCAAAGATGGAAAATTTTGAGTAAGAAAATAGTGTGGTATTGGATTACAACCCAAATATACATGAGTCCATATTGGTATAAATTAAGAGACTGAATAAATAAACAAATGGAGAAGACATAAATCTTCCTTACAGAAGAATTCCGAATAGTGTATGTTCCCCTCTCCAGGAGAAGTGGAGTTTAGTCCCTCTCCCCCTGCCGTCACCTCCACCCGCCAGAGCACAGGCTGAACTTAGAGACGTGCTTCCACGATACAGAGCACAGGCGGGGCAAAGTGGTTACGTTAGAGTGGAGAACCCAGCACACAGCACCTGCACCTCGGAAGGCCAACATCGCGGGTGGTGTCGAGCGCCTAACATGTACCCCACACACCATGGGATGAGAAGCGCCTCACCTCTGTGGTCTTCTTCCCCCAAATCCATCTTATCTGTGTAACCCCAAATCAAAGCCTTTCTATAAGACACCCAACCAGTACTCTGAAACTGTCACAATCATCCAGAACAAGGAAGTCTGAGAAAGTGTCACAGCCAGAATGGACAAAGGAGGCGTGACAACCGACAGCAACCGACAGGGGTCTCTCGGATGGAATCTTGAACAGGAAAAGGTCACCAGGAAAAACTGACAAAATCCAAATAAAGTGTTAGGTGTATTTAATAATGATGTGCCCATGTCGGTTTCTTAGTTTTGATAAATTACTATGGTGATGTAAGATGTTACCGAGAGGGGAAACTGGGTGAGGAGTACAAGGGAACTCTGTACTCTCTCTCTGAAACTTTTCTATAAATCTAAAGCTATTCCACAATAAAAAGTTTATCTTTAAAGTGCTCATATAATTCTTAACACATGCTCGGCACTGTTCTAGGCACTTTTTTGTTTTTCTTGTCTCCTCTACTTTTTTTTTTTAACATCTTTATTGGAGTATAATTGCTTCACATAAGCACTTTATCTATGTTAACTCATTTAATCCCCATGATAGCCCTATGAGGTCATTTCACTATCCCCATTTTCCAGATGAGAAAATTGAGGCACAGAGCGGCTAAGTAGCGTGCCCAACAACACACAGAGCTGGCATTCAAATCTGGGTGCTTTGGTGTCAGGGTCCAAACGTGGCTCACATGTTCCTAAAACTGCAGCTGCTGCGTCTTGAGCATTTGCCACATACGAGCAGGAGAGGAAGGAGTCCAGAACAGAGTGAGGAAGCCGTTGTGTCTGGAGCGTGGCCCTGTGAGGGCAGAGAGAGGCACGTGTCCTCAGCACTGAGTCTGAGGCTGATTCAGGAAGGTGGGTAACCAGCTGGCTGTGGGAGTGAGCAGTAGCGCAGAGATGGGTGGACTGGGGTTTCTGTGCCAAGTGTCTGGGTCACACCCTCCACTCAGACTGCCGAGTGCTGAAGAAACAGGCTTGGGAGGGGTGGGTGGGGAGGAAAGATGATCTTGATTTCTGATGAGGTGGTGAAGTGACACAAGGTGGGCCTGGCCCAGACTGCCACCTCTGACACTCACCAGCTGTGTGACCTCAGAGATGTTGCTTAACCTCTCTGGGCAGTGGTTGCATCATATAAAACGAGGGCTTGTTGCCAGGGTCAAATTGATTTTATACATGTAAAGTGCTAAGAATAGTGCTTGGCACATCAGAAGGGCACAATAAACGTTAGCATCATTATTGAAGAATGAGTTCCTTGTCAAATGTGGGTTTAATGAGAATAATACTGAGTCTTCACTACTGTCAGCCTGTCATGCATATTAACTCATTGAATATTCAAAATAACTCTGTAGAGTAGGCACTGTTATTATCTATTTTACGGAGGAGGAAATTGGAGGCATATAAAGGTTTAGAAATTTGGGACTTCTTCCCTGGTGGCGCAGTGGTTAAGAATCCCCCTGCCAATGCAGGGGACACGGGTTCAATCCCTGGTCTGGGAAGATCCCACACGCCATGGAGCCACTAAGCCTCTGTGCCACAGCTACTGAGCCTGTGCTCTAGAGCCCGCGAGCCATAACTACTGAGCCTGTGTGCCACAACTACTGAAGCCTGCGCGCCTGGAGCCTGTGCTCCGCAACAAGAGAAGCCACCACAATGAGAAGCCCGCACACCACAACGAAGAGTAGCCCCCGCTCGCCGCAACTAGAGAAAGCCTGCGTGCAGCAACGAAGACCCAACGCAGCCAAAAATAAATAAATTAAAAAAAAAAAAAGTTAAGAAATTTGTTCAAGGCCACACAGCTCGTAAGACAGAGCAAGGATCTGAACCCAATAGTCTAACTGCAGAGTCCAGCCTTGAGCCACCCCTTCACTAGACTTACTCCCCAGCCCTAGCGACACCACAGAAGTTGTGTGGCCAGTACCGGGTGTTGCCTGCCCATCAGCCATCTTCTCTTTGGGGGACCACCCTCAGTCCATGTGACCCAAATGTGACTCGTTTTGGAGGGCGCCATCTTGGCAACAAGCAGGTCATCCCCAGGTTGCCTCTGGCCCTGGATCAGGCCTGGAAACAGCTGGCTCAGTTTAGGGGCCGTGCTGTGCGCAGAACGCACACCTTCGAGCACTGGGATCCTGCTCGATGGGAGATGCTCACGCTTCAGGCACCAGGGACCTGGCAGCAGATCCCGGTGGATCCTAGTTGAACCCACTGTCCCAACTCACTTGCACTTCAGGACATATTCTGACTGCGCAGATGGGCCATATATTTGCAATTACAGTATTGCGTCTCTCTCTTTTAGCTGAGAGGGTAAAAGATGAACTTGTGGGCACAGCACTAGTCCATTGCGTACCAACAGCCTTCAGGCAGGGCTGCCAGGGATGGTTGGGCAGGTGTGCTCTGAACCAAGTGCCCTGGCCCAGAGAGAGGGTTGGAATCCAGCCTGTCACCAACCAGCCAGGAGGTGTACCATCAGCAGGGGGCCATCACGTAACTCTTCCACCTGTAGGACTGGCCTTTTCTGATTCTCACAACGGACCAAATGTGCAGCGCTGCCTCCTCAGTGGGCCTGGATTCCGTGACACAGCCTACGAAATGCCTGCCTTTCGAGTGCCTGTGCGTTTTGGGGGACAGAGGGTCCACAGCTGTCAGCAGATTCTCAACAGAGGTCCCTGAAGGTGTACGATTTGACTGAGTTGGGCTGAGGCCACGATCCCTAGGAGGGTGAAACCGGTAGCCTGTCCCTCATCCAAAGCGGCCAGACTCAGCACAGCGCTCCATTCTCCAGAGGCCTTAAGTGTGGGAATTTGAAGCCCCAGGCCAGGAAGACGCCAGCACCTCTGGGAAACAGGACTGGCTGAAGCCCAGGGCGGGACCCAGATGGTGTGGTCCCCCTCACCCAGACGCCTGGCCAGGAAGCCAGGAGGGGGCGCTGGGGCTTCAGCAGCTCTGTCTGTACCCAGCCCCTTCCTTCCCCCGTGACCCGCCAGCCGACCTGCAGCCCCTCTGCCGGCTGCCCCAATTCGGGGACAGAGCTTGGCTCTCAGGCCCAGGGTCTGGATGGTCAGAAGCTGGGGAGGGGAAGGAGGGGGAGATCTGTGGGCTATTTGTAAGAGGACACAGGCTTTTAGGATTGACCCTGCTCTCATTCTGCCATCTTTTCAACATTGGGGGTTGTTTGGGAAAAAGGTGTTTACAGTGAAGACTTCCAGGGCCCTTAGTGCTGACATGAGCCACTTCATTTCCTTTTTTTTTTTTCTAAAAAAAAATTTTTTTTTGGAAGTTATCTGCATAATGTACTTTTGTCACTATGAATTCCTTTCATATTTTTTTAACATTTTGGAGTATAATTGCTTTACAATGGTGTGTTAGTTTCTGCTTTAAAGTGAATCAGCTATACGTATACATATGTTCCCATACCTCTTCCCTCTTGCGTCTCCCTCCCTCCCACCCTCCCTATCCCACCCCTCTAGGTGGTCACAAAGCACCGAGCTGATCTCCCTGTGCCATGCGGCTGCTTCCCACTAGCTATCTATTTTACGTTTGGTAGTGTATATATGTTCATGCCACTCTCTCACTTTGTCACAGCTTAAAGACACAGATCTACTAGAGAATGGACTTGAGGATATGGGGAGGGGGAAGGGTAAAAAATTTTTTTGTTTTTTGGCCACACAGCATGTGGGATCTTAGTTCCCTGAC
The DNA here is from genome assembly GCF_003676395.1 of Aethalodelphis obliquidens. Taxonomy (NCBI): domain Eukaryota; kingdom Metazoa; phylum Chordata; class Mammalia; order Artiodactyla; family Delphinidae; genus Aethalodelphis; species Aethalodelphis obliquidens. The sequence goes on from NW_020837974.1 coordinate 20,406,538, forward strand.
CAGGGATCGAACGCCACACCCCCTGCCATGGAAGCACGGAGTGTCAACCACTGGACTGCCAGGGAAGTCCCCCCTTTCATTTACTCTTCACAGCAACTCTAGGAAGTGGCTATGGTTACTGTTCCTGTCTTAGGATGAGAAAACCGAGGGCAGTAGATGCTGGGGTACCTGCACAGATCCCCAGCTGCGGGGTATTGGAGGCTAACAGCTCACAGCCGCCCCTTCTCCCGCCACCTTGCCTGGGAAATTAGGAGACCCCGGCCCATCCTCCTGGGGGTGGCACAGAGCCAGTGAGTAACTGATGGGGGCACGTACAAGGGGCTGCTCCCACGCCCCCGCCCCCACCCTCCGCTTAAGGGAGGTCGACTCTGTGGTGCGGTTTACACTCCCCGTGGATCAGGTCAGGCCTAGATGTCACCTGTGGCCACAGCCTCCCTTAGCTCAGTCCTCTTTCCTGCAGACTTTCCCTAAAGCGATTCCCTCAGTACGTGATGGGGCCTTCAGCACATCCCTGTCTCAGGCTCTGCCCCCAGAAAACCAAAGACACCTGGGCACAGAAAACTGTGGTGCCGGCTGAGTGGCCAAGCAGGGGTGTGGACCGGGATGTGGACCCTGGCTGCAGGGGGCCCGGCGGCTCCTACCTGTAGGTGCAGGCCTCCGCCCCGAAGAGGCAGGCCAGGATCAGCTGCTCGGCGGAGTAGCCCATGGCCACCAGCTCCTCGTTTGGAACCTGTGCGAAGATGTTGGTGGCCTGCAGGGCGTACCACTCCGTCACTGCCTGGGTGGCGCTGCTGAAGTTCCGGAAATTGCACGTGGTCCCATTGTGGCTGCACTGCGGGGGCAAGAGAGGTTCCTGTGGGCGGGGGCTGCTGCCAGGCCTCTGCCCTGAGGGCCAGGGCGGCGAGTGCGCTGCCAGCTGCCCTTCCTCAGGGGGCGCCTGGGTGCGGGGGCTGCCCATGGCTGGGCCGGGGGGAGTGTGTTTGCACGCACGGTCACAAGGCTCAGGCTGTCCCCTCACACACAGCTCTGCAGTCACAAGGACTCACAGGCAGCACCTGCCACCCCCATATAACATAGCCTCAGGCACAAGGGAACGCACACACGCACACACGCATACACAGACCCCGCTTTCCGACACCTGCAGTCACATGATGTCCTGGGGTCACAACTCCACACACACGTCCATGTACCTTGATTTACGCAGGCGGCACCACATTCATGCTCACGTGGGCACATCTACAGCACACACTCGGACCCTCCACTCCCCTGACTCCCTTCCCAGCCCCCTCCCCAGACATCCAGAGGCAGCTCCCTGGAGGCTGTGTGGACCATGAAGGACCCAAGACTCCAGGTCTGCCCACCCCTCGGCTGGGAGAAGGACCCGGGCCTCGTCAGTTTGAGCCGACAGAGGGGCGCAGGCCCCTCCACCATGAAGCCCAGGTCCCCTGTAGACACAGGACAGGCTAGGCCCTGACACTCCAGCCTTGGCCACTCTGCCTCTATTGGTCCTCCTGGTGGGAACCAAGGAGGCCTGAGGGAGAAGCTTCTCCTTAGTTCTGAGACAGCCCTCTCCAGGCCGGCATGGGGCGCTGTCCTCATGCCAGTTCCTGGAGGTCCTCATCTCACCTCAGGGAGATGATACTACTTAAGAGTCACTCTCGGGACTTCCCTGGCGGTGCCGTGGTTAAGAATCCGCCTGCTAATGCAGGGGACACGGGTTTGAGCCCCAGTCCGGGAAGATCCCACATGCCACGGAGCAACTAAGCCCGTGCGCCACAACTACTGAGCCTGAGCTCTAGAGCCTACGAGCCACAATTACTGAGCCCATGTGCCACAACTACTGAAGCCCGCGCACCTAGAGCCCGTGCTCCGCAACAAGAGAAGCCACGGCAATGAGAAGCCTGCGCACCGCAACGAAGAGTAGCCCCCACTCGTTGCAACTAGAAGAAAGTCCGCATGCAGCAACAAAGACCCAATGCAGCCAAAAATAAATAAATAAATAAATAAATAAATAAATAAATATATATATATATATATATATATATATATATATAAAAGGCTCACTCTGTCCTGGGCTCTGTTCTCAGGACTTTTTTTTTTGGGCCACACCCCATACCTTGCAGGATCTTAGTTCCCTGACCACGGATGGAACCTGGGTCCCCTGCAAGGGAAGCTCAGAGTCCTAACCACTGGACTGCCAGGGAATTCCCAACTCAGGGCTTTAGTTCTATTATCTCATCAATTCTCACAGCAGCCCTGCCCCATCATCATGAAGACACTGAGGTCCCCAGCCCACTTGCACACCCACACAACATGCACTCACACACACACGTGGGGCCTGACCCTGAGAGCTGGTGCAGCCACCAGGACCACGCCTACTTTACAGGTGAGGAAATGGACACAGGAAGCCTGCTAACCGCACCAAACAGTAGTAGGGCGTTGGGTCAGAGTGGGCACTGGGGCTCTGGAGCCTCGTGCTGTTTGCTGGTTTGTATGGGGGGGGGGGCTGGGTTGTGGAAGTCCTGACCACGTGGGGGGCACGGGAGGCAGTGACATCCTTCTGGGGAGTGTCTAGCCCCAGCCTGGGTCCCCAAACAAGGCTGATCATCAGAATCACCATGGAGCCTATTAACAAGACAGATTCCTGGGTCTGGGCCCAGAACTGCCCATTCAGATTCTCCAGGAATGGGACCCAGGCATCTGAGCAGTTACAGAGCTCCCAGGGGATCCCGGGGCACAGACAGGGAACCTTCTTCCTACTGCTGGCTTGCGGGCATCCCAGCATCCCAGTTATGCTTTGGCAATGACTGTACTGCATAGCTGTGGTTTTTCACCTGTCTGATATTTGTGCCTCTGTCTTTTGATAATAAGACTTAATTCCTCGTTGCTGCTGCTGTTGGCTGAGAAACATCTTTTTGTTCACAGAAAACAAGATTATGTTCTTACCAAGAAAGATGAAACCAGCTGGGTTACTTTCAAAAGACAACCAAGTGAGCACTGCAGACTAATGCGTAGGATCAATAAGAACGTGATTTTGGCACTTTTAACGTTGACAAGTTCTGCATTTCTGCTGTTTCAGTTGTACTACTACAAGCACTATTTATCAGCAAAGCCTTTGAATGCTCTTCTGTCAAAAATAACAGCCGTGGCGTCAAGATGGCAGAGGAGTAAGATGTGGAGATCACCTTCCTCCCCACAAATACATCAAAAATACATCTACATGTGAAACAGCTCCTATAGAACACCTACTGAACGCTGGCAGAAGACCTCAGATTTCCCAAAAGCTTTGCTTTTACCACTCGTCCTAGGGTTCTATCTGTCCGTTTTGTTGTTGTTTTTGTTTTTAGTATAGTTTTTAGTGCTTGTTATCATTGGTGGATTTGTTTTTTGGTTTGGTTGCTCTCTTCTTTCTTTCTTTCATTTATTACTTTTTTATTTTTAATAATATATTTTTTATTTTAATAACTTTCTTTTCTTTTCTTTTTCTTTCTTTTTTTTCTCCCTTTTCTTCTGAGCCATGTGGCTGACAGGGTCTTGGTGCTCCAGCCGGGTGTCAGGGCTGATCCTCTGAAGTGGCAGAGCCGGATTCGGGACATTGGTCCACCAGAGACCTCCTGGCTCCATGTAATGTCAAATGACGAAAGGTCTCTCAGAGATCTCCATCTCAAGCTAAGACCCAGCTCCACTCAACGACCAGCAAGCTAAAGTGCTGGACACCCTATGCCAAACAACTAGCAAGACAGGGACACAACCCCACCCATTAGCAGAGAGGCTGCCTAAAATCATAAGACCACAGACACCTGAAAACACACCACCGGACGCGGTCCTGCCCACCATAAAGACAAGATCCAGCCTCATCCACTAGAACACAGGCACCAGTCCCTTCCACCAGAAGCCTACACAATGCACTGAACCAACCTTACCCACTGGGGGCAGACACCAAAAGCAACGGGAACTACGAACCTGAAGCCTGAAAAAAGGAGATCCCAAACACAGCAAGTTAAGAAAATTGAGAAGACAGAAAAATACACAGCAGATGAAGGAGCAAGGTAAAAACCCACCAGACCTAACAAATGAAGAAGAAATAGGCAGTCTACCTGAAAAAGAATTCAGAGGAATAATAGTAAAAATGATCCAAAATCTTGGAAATAGAATGGAGAAAATACAAGAAACATTTAACAAGGACCTAGAAGAACTAAAGAGCAAACAAACAATGATGAACAACACAATAAATGAAATTAAAAATTCTCTAGAAGGAATCAATAGCAGAATAACTGAGGCAGAAGAACGGATAAGTGACCTGGAAGATAAAATAGTGGAAATAACTACCGCAGAGCAGAATAAAGAAAAAAGGATGAAAAAAATTGAGGACAGTCTCAGAGACCTCTGGGACAACATTAAACACATCAACATTTGAATTTTAGGGGTCCCAGAATAAGAAGAGAAAAAAAAAGGGACGGAGAAAATATTTGAAGAGATTATAGTTGAAAACTTCCCTAATATGGGAAAGGAAATAGTCAATCAAGTCCAGGAAGCACAGACAGTCCCATATAGGATAAATCCAAGGAGGAACATGCCAAGACACATATAAATCAAACTATCAAAAATTAAATACAGGGACTTCCCTGGTGGCGCAGTGGTTAAGAATCCACCTGCCGCTGTAGGGTTTGAGCCCTGGTCTGGGAAGATCCCACATACCGCGGAGCAACTAAGCCCATACGCCACAGCTACTGCAACTACTGAAGCCCACGCGCCTAGAGCCTGTGCTCTGCAAAAAGAGAAGCCACCGTAATAAGAAGCCTGTGCACTGTGACGAAGAGTAGCCCCTGCACACCACAACTAGAGAAAGCCTGCGCGCAGCAACGAAGACCAAACACAGCCAAAAATAAATAAATAAAATAAAATAAATTAATTTAAAAAATTAAATATAAAGAAAATATATTAAAAGCAGCAAGGGAAAAGCAACAAATAACATACAAGGGAAATCCCCATAAAGTTAACAGCTGATCTTTCAGCAGAAACTCTGCAAGCCACAAGGGAGCGGCAGGACATATTTAAAGTGATGAAAGAGAAAAACCTACAACCAAGATTACTCTACCCAGAAAGGATCTCATTCAGATTCAACGGAGAAATTAAAACTTTCACAGACAAGCAAAGGCTAAGAGAATTCAGCACCACCAAACCAGCTTTACAACAAATGCTAAAGGAACTTCTCTAGGCAGGAAACACAAGAGAAGGAAAAGACCTACAATAACAAACCCAAAACTATTAAGAAAATGGTAATAGGAACACACATATCGATAACTGCCTTAAATGTAAATGGATTAAATGCTACAACCAAAAGACACTCTGGCTGAATGGATACAAAAGCGAGACCTGTATATATGCTATCTACAAGAGACCCATTTCAGACCTAGGTACACATACAGACTAAAAATGAGGGGATGGAAAAAGATATTCCATGCAAATGGAAATCAAAAGAAAGCTGGAGTAGCAATTCTCATATCAGACAAAATTAGACTTTAAAATAAAGACTATTAGAAGAGACAAAGAAGGACACTACATAATGATCAAGGGATCAATCCAAGACGAAGATATAACAATTGTAAATATTTATGCACCCAACATAGGAGCACCTCAATACATAAGGCAAATGCTAAGAGCCATAAATGGGGAAATCGACAGTAACACAATCATAGTAGGGGACTTTAACACTCCACTTTCACCAATGGACAGATCATCCAAAATGAAAATAAATAAGGAAGCACAAGCTTTAAATGATACATTAAACAAGATGGACTTAATTGATATTTATAGGACATTCCATCCCAACAACAGAATACACTTTCTTCTCAAGTGCTCATGGAACATTCTCCAGGATAGATCACATCTTAGGTCACAAATCAAGCCTTGGTAAATTTAAGAAAATTGAAAACATATTAAGTATCTTTTCCGACCACAACGCTATGAGACTAGATATCAATTACAGGAAAAAAATCTGTGAAAAATACAAACACATGGAGGCTAAACAATACACTACTAAATAACCAAAAGATCACTGAAGAAATCAAAGAGGAAATAAAAAAATACCTAGAAACAAATGACAATGAAAACACAATGACCCAAAACCTATGGGATGCAGCAAAAGCAGTTCTAAGAGGGAAGTTTATAGCAATACAATCCTACTTCAAGAAACAAGAAACATCTCAAATAAACAACCTAAGCCTTCACCTAAAGCAATCAGAGAAAGAAGAACAAAAAAACCCCAAAGTTAGCAGAAGGAAAGATATCATAAAAATCAGATCAGAAATAAATGAAAAAGAAATGAAGGAAACAATAGCTAAGATCAATAAAACTAAAAGCTGGTTCTTTGAGAAGATGAACAAAATTGATAAACCACTAGCCAGACTCATCAAGGAAAAAAGGAAGGAGACTCAAATCAATAGGATTAGAAATGAAAAAGGAGAAGTAACAGCTGACACTGCAGAAATACAAAGGATCATGAGAGATTACTACAAGCAACTATATGCCAATAAAATGGACAACCTGGAAGAAATGGACAAATTCTTAGAAAAGCACAACCTCCTGAGACTGAACCAGAAAGAAATAGAAAATATAAACAGACCAATCACAAGCACTGAAATTGAAACTGTGATTAAAAATCTTCCAACAAACAAAAGCCCAGGACCAGATGGCTTCATAGGTGAATTCTATCAAACATTTAGGGAAGAGCTAACACCTATCCTTCTCAAACTCTTCCAAAATATAGCAGAGGGAGGAACACTCTCAAACTCATTCTACAAGGCCACCATCACCCTGATACCAAAACCAAAGATGTCACAAAAAAAGAAAACTACAGACCAATATCACTGATGAACATAGATGCAAAAATCCTCAACCAAAAAGAAAAAAAAAATCCTCAACAAAATACTAGCAAACAGAATCCAACAGCACATTAAAAGGATCATACACCATTATCAAGTGGGCTTTATCCCAGGAATGCAAGAATTCTTCAATATATGCAAATCAATCAATGTGATAAACCATATTAACAAGTTGAAGGAGAAAAACCATATAATCATCTCAATAGATGCAGAAAAAGCTTCTGACAAAATTCAACACCATTTATGATAAAAACTCTCCAGAGAGTAGGCATAGAGGGAAATTACCTCAACATAATGAAGGTCATATATGACAAACCCACAGCCAACATTGTTCTAAATGGTGAAAAACTGAAACCATTTCCACTAAGATCAAGAACAAGACAAGGTTGCCCACTCTCACCACTAGGATTCAACATAGTTTTGGAAGTGTTAGCCACAGCAAGCAGAGAAGAAAAAGAAATAAAAGGAATACAAATCAGAAAAGAAGAAGTAAAAGTGTCAGTGTTTGCTGATGACATGATACTACACATAGAGAATCCCAAAGATACTACCAGAAAACTACTAGAGCTAATCAATGAATGTGGTAAACTGGCAGGATATAAAATTAATGCACAGAAATCTCTTGCATTCCTATATACTACTGATGAAAATCTGAAAGAGAAATTAAGGAAACACTCCTATTTACCATTGCAACAAAAAAGAATAAAATACCTAGGAATGTTTTACCTAAGGAGACAGAAGACCTGTATGCAGAAAACTATAAGACACTGATGAAAGAAATTAAAGATGTGATACAAACAGATGAAGAGATATACCATGTTCTTGGATTGGAAGAATCAACATTGCAAAAATGACTATACTACCCAAAGCAATCTACAGATTCAGTGCAATCCCTATCAAACTACCAATGGCATTTTTCACAGAACTAGAACAAAAAATTTCACAATTTGTACAGAAACACAAAAGACCCCGAATAGCCAAAGCAATCCTGAGAAAGAAAAATGGCACTGGAGGAATCAGGCTCCCTGGCTTCAGACTATACTACAAAGCTACAGTAATCAGGACAGTATGGTACTGGCACAAAAACAGAAATATAGATCAATGGAACAGGATAGAAAGCCCAGAGATAAACCCACACACATATGGTCACCTTATCTTTGATAAAGGAGGCAAGAATATACAATGGAGAAAAGACAGCCTCTTCAGTAAGTGGTGCTGGGAAAACTGGACAGCTACATGTAAAAGAATGAAATTAGAACACTCCCTAACACCATACACAAAAATAAACTCAAAATGGATTAAAGACCTAAATGTAAGGCCAGACACTATAAAGCTCTTAGAGGAAAACATAGGCAGAACAGTCTATGACATACATCACAGCAAGATCCTTTTTGACCCACGTCCTAGAGAAATGGAAATAAAAACAAAAATAAACAAATGGGACCGAATGAAACTTAAAAGCTCTTGCACAGCAAAGGAAACCATAAACAAGACGAAAAGACAACCCTCAGAATGGGAGAAAATGTTTGCCAATGGAGCAACTGACAAAGGATTAATCTCCAAAATATACAGGCAGCTCATGCAGCTCAATATCAAAAAACCAAACAACCCAACCCAAAAATGTGCAGAAGATCTAAATAGACATTTCTCCAAAGAAGGTATACAGATTGCCAACAAACACATGAGCGGATGCTCAACATCACTAATCATTAGAGAAATGCAAATCAAAACTACAATGAGGTAACACCTCACACCGGTCAGAATGGCCATCAACAAAAAATCTACAAACAATAAATGCTGGAGAGGGTGTGGAGACAAGGGAACCCTCTTGCACTGTTGGTGGGAATGTTAATTGATACAGTCACTATGGAGAACAGTACGGAGGTTCCTTAAAAAACTAAAAATAGAACTACCATACGACCCAGCAATCCCACTACTGGGCATATACCCTGAGAAAACCATAATTCAAAAAGAGTCATGTACCACAATGTTCACTGCAGCTCTATTTACAATAACCAGGACATGGAAGCAACCTAAGTGTCCATCGACAGATGAATGGATAAAGAAGATGTGGCACATATATACAATGGAATGTTACTCAGCCGTAAAAAGAAATGAAATTGAGCTATTTGTAGTGAGGTGGATGAATCTAGAGACTGTCATGCAGAGTGAAGTAAGACAAAAAGAGAAAAGCAAATACCGTATGCGAACACATATATATGGAACCAAAAAAAAAAAAAAAAGCCTCTGAAGAAACTAGGGGCAGGACAGGAATAAAGACGCAGACATAGAGAATGGACTTGAGGACACAGGGAGGGGGAAGGGTAAGCTGGGACGAAGTGAGAGAGTGGCATGGACATATATACACTACCAAATGTAAAATAGATAGCTAGTGGGAAGCAGCCACATAGCACAGGGAGACCAGCTCGGTGCTTTGTGACCACCTAGAGGGGTGGGATAGGGAGGGTGGGAGGGAGACGCAAGAGAGAGGAGACATGGGGACATATGTATATGTATGGCTGATTCACTTTGTTATAAAGCAGAAACTAACACACCATTGTAAAGCAATTATAGTCCAGTAAAGATGTTAAAAAAAAAAAAAGACTTAATTCCTCCTTCAGGAAGCCACCCCTTCCCTCCGGCTCAGTCCATGTGGTCTGATAAAGGCTGACATCCTCCTCAGCTCCAGGGTACATGACCCAGGTCTGGCCAATCATGAAAGCCTGTCCTCTAGCTCACAGTGATTGGTTTAGGGGTGAGCATGTGACCTGATGATCAGTCTCAGGACTTTCACTGAGGCAATTAGGAAAGAAGAGCTTTGTTTCTGGGAAGAGCGCTAAGCTTGTGGGATATATGTCTGGCATTGCCAGGGTCTTCCACGTGGAGAGAGCCAGCCAGAGAGCACAGTCAACTGAGAGAAGAGATGAACCTAGGTGGAGAGAGATGGACTCCTGATGACGGCATCTGAACGCCTGGATCCAGCCACATCTCAACTTAATACACCCCTGGACTTCTCATTTTGTGAACCAAGGAATTCCCTGCTTTGCTTAAGCTAGTTTGAGCTGGGTCACTGGCATCCAAAAGTGTCTTGACTAACATACCAACTATTTCTAATTTTAAAAAAGCACTGCAAACATATAAAATAGGCACCGGCTCCAGCCTGTTTTTCCCCCAGCAAGACCCAGATTATTTAAAGAAAGAAACTCCCATCAGCCTCACTAGTTAGGGCCCACTGTTTGACCTGTGCCTGGGGTCCACTTACTAGTTTCATGGCTACTTTGCATCCGTGGGCACTGCAGATCCTTCCTGGTGCTGGGCTGCTGCTTGCTGAGCCATTGTAGTTGTCCTCAAAGAGGTCAAGAACCACTGGGTGACGGGGGTTCTGCTCATCGATAAAGACCAGGGGCACGTGGTTCCAGATGGTGAGGTTCAGGGCCCTGGTGGCGTTGACATGGCTGAGCTCAGGACCCAGGATCCTCGCCAGGACTGCCTCCATCAGTTCATCCAGGTCCTTCAGCAAATGCTTGACTTTGGAGTACCTGTGTGGGAGAGAGGGCAAGTCAGGGAGGCAAGAGGCAGCTTCAAAGCAGAACGACTGTAGTCTGGGATCCCCTCCTACTGCAGTGTGGCTGCCACCACATGTGAGAAGAATGCTCCTCCACCCCAAGCACTCACCTCTCTATCTACCCACCCATGCATCATCCATGCATCCTTCCACCCACCTGCTCACTCATTCATTCACCCAGTTTTTGGTGAGCATCTACTATGTGCCAAGTACTGTGCAAGGCACAGAGGATATTATGGCAAACAAAACAGAATGGGTCTTTTTCCGTATGAAATTCACAGGCTAGTGGGAAAGAATCCTAAGAGCTCACAGTTATTGATCACTTACCATGTGCCAGGTGCTAAGTGCTTCCTACATCTGTTTATTTAATCTTTGCCACAATTCTATAATCATCCCCACATATGGATAAAGAAACTCTGGGAGTTGCTGTGACTTCCTGAGCTCATCCCACTGATGAGGCCACAGAGCTGAGATTGGAACCTGGGTTTGGTGGGCTCCAGTAGGTGTGCTGTGTAGGCACGGGGCTCTGACTTCTCCCTGCCAGGAGGGATAGAGAATGCTGGGGGAGGGGCAGGTCTGCGATCCTAATTCTCCAGCAGCAATTTGGGGAACAGGAGCCGGTTTCAGGAGGGAGAAGGCAGATAGGACTGTGGGGCTGGGATCCAGGATCTTCTCTCAGCCCCTGAGGCTCTCATATTGGAAATGGTGACCAGTCAGTCTGGCAGAAATGTGTCCACACCAGCGGGTGTTCCCACCAGGCCCTGGGTGGGGGCCCCAGGCCCTGCACCCTAGTCACTCCAAAACCCAATTTATCCAAGACCTTGCCCCAGAGTGCGGTCTCCAGGGTGGTGTGTATCAGCTCTGGCTGGAGGACTTCCTGCAGGAGACAGCACTAAACCCTGGACACAGGCCCAAGTCCTGGTATGAAGGTGTACATCTGCCAGAGCTGACACCAGCCTCAGATGACGACACAACCTGTACCCTGACCATCAGACCAGCTGCCTCTGTGCACACAGGGAGAGGAGGGTTGGGTAGGTGGCGGGCTGCGGGGTAGGGGCTGCTATTACAGCCTAGATGTTCACAGCTGCTGTCGAGCTTGGTTAAGTCCTGTTTTGGAATTCATGGGCTCTGGGTTTGAATTCCGGCATGTCACTTAATATCTGTGTGACTTTGGGTAGGTTAACCTCTCTGAGGCTCTGTTCTCTCATCTACAAAATGGGGGGGGGATTGAAATATTTACCCTAGAGGGCTTTTGGAGGATTCAATTAGGTGATGCTTATAAAGCAGGGTGTGTTATTATTATAATTATTAAGAGTTTTCTCAAGTAGCTTCAAAGACCACCCAAGCAAGGAAGAGCAGCCCTATTCCTAGAAAGAAGTGACTTTCTGACAGCTGGAAATGTAATCAGGAAATATGAATTCCCTTCCAGGACCTTCTTTTGGACAAGAACGTTCCCTGAGGCTCAGACATGCTGGCCCTTCTGTCAAGTCCTTGAATGCACCAAGCTCTGTCTCACCCCAGGACCTTTGCATGTGCTGTGCCCCCCACTTGGGGCATTCCCTTCACTCTGCCTGGCTAACTTCTACTCATTCCTCGGGGCATTTTTCTCCGACTGACGCTCTGCCTTTCCTCAACCCAACCCTGACTAGGTTGGGTGTCCTTGGGTGTCCCCTTCCTAGGCCTTGCCATCAAGTGGTTAAACAGTGGCAGCTCTGGAGTCAGATCAGGCCTGGATTCAAATTCTACAGTTGCTCACTGTGTGTCTCTGGGCAAGTTCCCTCACTTCTCTGAACCTCCATTTCCTGACCTATGAATCGGGGCTACTATAGCAGTGCCCACCCCTAGGGCGGTTGTGTGGATTAGAATGACATGAATTACCCGAAGAACACTCAGCACGCTGCCTGGTGTTCCATAAGCACTCAATGTACGGTTGCTATATATACTTTAATCCTCACAATTACAATGAATTCAATATTTATGGGAAAAAAAGATTAATGTCTGTTTTCTCTGGTAGACTGTGACGAGGGCAGGCATGTTGTTTTAGTTACTGATGTATTCGTGGTGCCTAGAAAAGTTCCTGGCAATAGTAGGTGCTCAATAAATACACATTGAATCCATAAATAGGCACTGGCATGCCTGAAGGCATTTTTTGAGGTTCTTTTTAAGCCTAGGAGGTTTATGAATTTTGAATCTTACTTGCTACAAAGGGATGAAAACAAAGAAGGAAAGAGAAAGAGAGAAGGGGGAAAAAGGGAAAGAAGGAAGGAAAGCTGGAAGGAAGGGAAAAAAAGAAATGCAGCCCCGCTGAGACCAGCCGCACTCCAAGGACCACCTACTGGAAGGGGCTGGTGTTGCAGACGGTGACGGCGGGAAAGTCCATAGCCTTGAAGCCGATGGAGAGGGAGACGCTGACCTCCCAGTTCAGGTAGGTCCTGATGAAGATACCCCATTGCCAGCAGACGAGGGAGGTGAAGAGCAGGGTGAGCACGAACCACATGGCCTTCTTCTTGGGCCCCTCGCAGATGATGCGTTTGGGGCCATGGGTGTTGGTGTTGTCACAGTACCACACCAGCAGCTCCTTGTATGTGTAGCCGGGGCCCTTCTGCAGCCGGTGCAGGCACTTGAGCAGGTACTTCTTTATGTGCATCGTGGCTCCTGCAGATACACCCGGGACGGCCACTTCAGATACCACAACAGCCTTCCGTCCCAGGATCTCCCAGTCATGGCCAGAGCATGGGCACTGGGGACAGGAAGGCCCTCTTTCTATCCCTCCCTCCCTTCCTTCCTTCCCTCTTGCCATTTATCATCCATCCATCCAACCAACCCCAAAGCATTTACTGAGTGCCTACTGTATGCCAGGCACTGAATTAGCCCCTCTGGACTCAATGATGAGCACAATGGACAAGGTTTCTTCCCTCTGAGAATTTCCAGCTTAGTGGACAAGTTACTTAAACTCTTAACTCCTCAGGTTCTCCGTGTGCAAAACGGGGACAACTGTACCTAGTTTTTGTAGGATTGCTGAGAGGGTGAAATTAGGTGAAACATAAAAAGTGCCAAGTACAGTGCCTGGAACAGGCTACGTGCTCAATATGTTAGCTACCATTATTACTAGCTGTGAGTGCCGAGACAGAGATTAACCAACTGGTTACAGAATGTGATAGGAAGGATTGGGACCCTGAGTACCCAGAGGCAGTAGAGGGCAGTGGTTAAGAATGAGGACTCTGGAGCGAAATGTCTGGCTTTGAATCTTGGCTCTGCCACTTTCTAGCTGTGTGACTTTGAGCAATTCACTTTCTCAGTGCCTCAGTTTCCTCATCTTGTAAAATGGGGACAATAACGGTCCCCACCTCACAGGGCTGATGTGAAGCCTGAAAGGAATGAGAATATGGAGAGTGTGGACTAATGCCTGGCACCTGTCAGCTACTGTTATTACAAAGGGGGGCCCCCAAAGTCTGGGAGTCCTTGGAGGAGTTGAGTTAAAGGACAGAAGAGGAGTGGTGGTGGGAGGGTGAGGGGACAGCAGGAGCAGAGGCCGATCGGGAGGGAGCCTGGGGACATGAACAGAGCTGGCCGCGCAGGGCCTTGTGGGCCATGCTAAGGAGTGGGGTTTCAATCCTAGGACAGTTGGAACCTGTGGAGACGAGATGCTGTCAACTCTGCGGTCTGAAAAGAGCGCCCCAGCTGCTCGGTGGAGATGGACTGGAGCGGGGTGAGGGTGGCTCCAGGAGTGCCGGGTGCTAGCTGTGGGTCAGCCAGGAATGGTTAACCTCTCTGAGACTGTTTCCCACCTGCGTGAGCAGACAGGGTTCTTGTGACGTTAACCAAGATAGTTGTCAAAGAGCCTGGCACATGATGGCTTCTCAGGAAATACCTGTTTCCTCCTTCCTTCTGCCCATATACAGAGCCAGAACCTGCTGAAGGAGCACCCCAGCCCTATCCCTGGAGCCCCAACTGGCCAAAGGCCACCTCCTTCGTGAAGCTGTCCTGACTCCCTGGCTGGAATGAGCCCTGCCCTCCTCTGAGAGCCTCTGCCTTTCTGGGGGCTCTGTGTTGGGCAGGGTGTTGCCTGCTTCCCAGCACCCTCTCCCCTTGCTTGGATGTTTCCTCGGGTGAACCCCTCCCCCAGTCTCAGTTGGTGTGAGTGGCCAGGCTACCATCCCTAGCTCTGGGCGGGGGGTGGGGGGGCTCACATGACCCCAGTTTGGACCATTAGACTCAATTCTGTTACTTTATGTTGGAATAACTGCGTAAGAGACCTCCTTTTTAGGTAAGACTACTAAGCTGGCGGTATTTGGCATCACAAATGGGGAGACTGCCTGAGGAGAAAGCCAACATAGAGAAAAGCAGAGCCACAAGATGGAGACAGGTTCTGACAACATCGTTTGAACACCTGGATCCAGCCATTCCTGAAGCCTTTTATTCCTGGACTCAGCAGATATGGGAACCAATAATTTTCTTTCTTACTTATGCTGATACAAGCTGGATGTGTATCATTTGCAACCAACAGAGAAAGAAATTCTCTGACATAGTTGACATAGTGACATAGTTGCTTGTCCTGTGGCTTCTCACTCCCATGAGATCACAGTCCTCCTGAAGGTAGCAGCACTGTATTCCCGACAAGCCCAGCACAGCGCCTAGGACACCACTGAATATCGAAATGAATAACGCCAGACCTTCATATCTACACAGAGATCTTAGACTTACCCAGGCACGTTCACTCCTGACCTAACTGTCTGACACAGTCACATTCCTCACCTGCCTGGCCAAAGCATTAAGGGCTTTACTCTCTTAACACCCCTGCCTCTGCTCTCTGATGGAAATCAAGCTCCAGGTGCCTGTCCAGGCCATCACGGCTGTAGGACAGATGTTCAGAGACTAACCCAAACCCCACCTTTCCCAGAGGACCCAGTCCCTGCTCTGGGATAATAAAGTAATAATAACTACAATAATAACAACTACGAGGGCAACATTAAAGTACTAAGTGTTTACCACGATCCAGGAACTGCAATGTGCTTCGTATGTTACTTCGTTCCTATACATTTTTATCCACAACCTTAAACTTGCAAAGAATTGGGGCTTCATCTGTCTCAAGGCCCAAGAGGTGAAGAGCACATTAGGCTCCTATAAATAGTTGTGGAAGAAATAGACCAAGGGCCTCTGTGACATCTACCCTCTTCCATTCTAGTTTAACCATTCTGATTAAGTCAAGAAGAAAGTTTTAGGTCCTTAACAGCCACCTAACCCCCTCTAATCTCCCAGTTTGACAATGAGGCCTCAGGCTCGCTCAGAGCCCTGTCAGGCAACAGTATCTGTAACAACAACCTTCTGTTTTCACTGGGTTTCTTTCTAAGAGGGATCTTCTATTTATGGCAAGAGACACTGGCTTTTGCTTTAGGTTCATAAATACACTTAAGTTAAAAAAAAAAAAAAAAAAGACCTGAGATTGGTTCAAGATGGCGGAGTAGAAGGACATGCTCTCACTCCCTCTGCGAGAACACTGGAATCACAGCCAACTGCTGAACAATCATCGACAGGAAGACACTGGAACTCACCAAAAAAGATACCCCACGTCCAAAGACAAAGGAGAAGCCACAATGAGACGGTAGGAGGGGCGCAATCACAATAAAATCAAATCCCATAACTGCTGGGTGGGTGACTCACAAACTGGAGGACGGAAGTCCACCCACTGGAGTGAAGGTTCTGAGCTTCCCAACCTGGGGGTCCGGCAATGAGAGGAGGAATTCCAAGAGAATCAGACTTTGAAGGCTAGCGGGATTTGATTGCAGGACTTCGACAGGACTGGGGGAAACAGAGACTCCCCTCTTGGAGGGCACACACAAAGCAGTGTGCACATCAGGACCCAGGAAAAGGAGCAGTGACCCCAGGGGAGACTGAACCAGACCTACATGCTAGTGTTGGAGGGTCTCCTGCAGAGGCAGGGGGGTGGCTGTGGCTCACCGTGGGGACAAGGACACTGGCAGCAGAAGTTCTGGGAAGTACTCCTTGGCATGAGCCCTCCCAGAGTCCGCCATTAGCCCCACCAAAGAGCCGGGTAGGCTCCAGTGCTGGGTCGCCTCAGGCCAAACAACCAACAGGGAGGGAACCCAGCCCCACCCATCAGCAGACAAGCAGATTAAAGTTTTACTGAGCTCTGCCCACCAGAGCAACACCCAGCTCTACCCACCATCAGTCCCTCCCATCAGGAAGCTTGCACAAGCCTCTTAGATAGCCTCATCCACCAGAGGGCAGACAGCAGAAGCAAGAAGAACTACAATCCTGCAGCCTGTGGAACAAAAACCACATTCACAGAAAGAGACAAAATGAAAAGGCAGGACTTCCCTGGTGGCGCAGTGGTTAAGAATCCGCCTGCTAATGCAGGGGACATGGGTTTCAGTCTTGGTCCAGAAAGATCCCACATGCCGTGGAGCAGCTAAGCCCGTGCGCCGAAACTGCTTAGCCTGCACTCTAGAGCCTGCAAGCTGCAACTACTGAGTCTGCACACCTAGAGCCCGTGCTCCGCAACAAGAGAAGCCACCGCAGTGAGAAGCCCGTGCACCGCAACAAAGAGTAGCCCCCACTCGCCGCAACTAGAGAAAGCCCGCGCACAGCAACAAACACCCAATGCAGCCAAAAATAAATTAAAAATAATGATAATAATAAAATAAATTAAAAAAAAATGAAAAGGCAGAGGACTCTGTACCAGATGAAGGAACAAGATAAAACCCCAGAAAAACAACTAAATGAAGTGGAGATAGGCAACCCTCCAGAAAAAGAATTCAGAATAATGATAGTGAAGATGATCCAGGACCTCGGAAAAAGAAAGGAGGCAAAGATCGAGAAGATGCAAGAAATGTTTACAAAGACCTACAAGGATTAAAGAAAAAACACCTAGAAGAATTATAGAACAAACAAACAGAGATAAACAATACAATAACTGAAATGAAAAATACACTAGAAGGAATCAATAGCAGAATAACTGAGGCAGAAGAACGGATAAGTGACCTGGAAGACAGAATGGTGGAATTCACTGCTGTGGAATAAAGAAAAGAGAATGAAAAGAAATGAAGACAGCCTAAGAGACCTCTGGGACAACACTAAACATAACAACATTCACATTATAGGGGTCCCAGAAAGAGAAGAGAGAGAGAAAGGATCCGAGAAAATATTTGAAGAGATTATAGTTGAAAACTTCCCTAACATGGGAAAGGAAATAGCTACCCAAGTCCAGGAAGTACAGAGCATCCCAGGCAGGATAAACACAAGGAGAAACACGCTGAGACACACAGTAATCAAATTGACAAAAATTAAAGACAAAGAAAAATTATTGAAAGCAACAAGGGAAAAATGACAAATAACATACAAGGGAACTCCCATAAGCTTAACAGCTGATTTCTCAGCAGAAACTCTACAAGCCAAAAGGGAGTGGCACGATATATTTAAAGTGATGAAAGGGAAGAACCTACAACCAAGATTACTCTACCCGGCAAGGATCTCATTCAGATTTGACGGACAAATCAAAAGCTTTACAGACAAGCAAAAGCTAAGAGAATTCAGTACCACCAAACCAGCTCTACAACAAATGCTAAAGGAACTTCTCTAAGTGGGAAACACAAGAGAAGGAAAGGACCTACAAAAACAAACCCATAACAATTAAGAAAATGGTAATAGGAACATACCTATCGATAATTACCTTAAACGTGAATGGATTAAATGCTCCAAACAAAGACACAGGCTCGCTAAATGGATACAAAAACAAGACCCATATATATGCTGTCTACAAGAGACCCACTTCAGACCTAGGGACACACACAGACTGAAAGTGAGGGGATGGAAAAAGATATTCCATGCAAATGGAAATCAAAAGAAAGCTGGAGTAGCAATTCTCATATCAGACAAAATAGACTTTAAAATAAAGACTATTACAAGAGACAAAGAAGGACACTACATAATGATCAAGGGATCAATCCAAGAAGAAGATATAACAATTATAAATATATACACACACAACATAGGAGCACCTCAATATATAAGGCAACTGATAACAGCTATAAAGGAGGAAATCGACAGTAACACAATAATAGTGGGGGACTTTAACACCTCATTTACACCAATGGACAGATCATCCAGACAGAAAATTAATAAGGAAACACAAGCTTTAAATGACACAATAGACCAGATAGATTTAATTGATATTTATAGGACATTCCATCCGAAAACAGGAGATTACACTTTCTTCTCAAGTGCACACGGAACATTCTCCAGGATAGATCACATCCTGGGTCACAAATCAAGCCTCAGTAAATTTAAGAAAATTGAAATCATATCAAGCATCTTTTCTGACCACAACGCTATGAGATTAGAAATCAATTACAGGGAAAAAAACATGAAAAACACAAACACATGGAGGCTAAACAATACATTACTAAATAACCAAGAGATCACTGAAGAAATCAAAGAGGAACTCAAAAAATACCTAGAGACAAATTACAATGAAAACACAACGATCCAAAACCTATGGGATGCAGCAAAAGCAGTTCTAAGAGGGATATTTATAGCAATACAAGCCTACCTCAAGAAACAAGAAAAATCTCAAATAAACAATCTAACCTTATACCTAGAGGAATTAGAGAAAGAAGAACAAACAAAACCCAAAGTTAGTAGAAGGAAAGAAATCATAAAGATCAGAGCAGAAATAAATGAAATAGAAACAAAGAAAGCAATAGCAAGGATCAATAAAACTAAAAGCTGGTTCTTTAAGAAGATAAACAAATTGATAAACCTTTAGTCAGACTCATCAAGAAAAAGAGGGAGAGGAGTCAAATCAATAAAAGTAGAAATGAAAAAGGAGAAGTTACAATGAACACAGCAGAAATACAAAATATCATAAGAGGCTACTATAAGCAATTCTATGCCAATAAAATGGACAACCTGGAAGAAGTGGACAAATTTTTAGAAAGGTATAACCTTCCAAGACTGAACCAGGAAGAAATAGAAAATATGAACAGACCAATCACAAGCACTGAAACTGAAACTGTGATTAAAAATCTTCCAACAAACAAAAGCCCAGGACCAGATGGCTTCACAGGTGAATTCTATCAAACATTTAGAGAGAGCTAACACCCATCCTTCTCAAACTCTTCCAAAAATTGCAGAGGAAGGAATACACCCAAACTCATCCTATGCGGCCACCATCACCCTGGTACCAAAACCAGACAAAGATACTACAAAAAAAGAAAACTACAGACCAACATCACTGATGAATATAGATGTAAAAATCCTCAACAAAATACTAGCAAACAGAATCTAACAACATATTAAAAGGATCATACACCATGATCAAGTGTGATTTATCCCAGGATGCAAGGATTCTTCAATATATGCAAATCAATCAATGTGATACACCATATTAACAAACTGAAGAATAAAAACCATATGATCATCTCAACAGATGCAGAAAAAGCTTTTGACAAAATTCAACACCCATTTATGATAAAAACTCTCCAGGAAGTGGGCATAGAGGAAGCCTATCTCAACGTAATAAAGGCCATATACAACAAACGCACAGCAAACATCATTCTCAATGGTGAGAAACTGAAAGCATTTCCTCTAAGATCAGGAATAAGACAAGGATGTCCACTCTCGCCACTATTCAACATAGTTTTGGAAGTTTTGGCCACAGCAATCAGAGAAGAAAAAGAAATAAGAGGAATACAAATTGGAAAAGAAGAAGTAAAACTGTCACTGTTTGCAGATGACATGATACTATACATAGAGAATCCAAACATGCCACCAGAAAACTACTAGAGCTAATCAATGAGTTTGGTAAAGTTGCAGGATACAAAATTAATGCACAGAAATCTCTTGCATTCCTATACACTATCAATGAAAGATCAGAATGAGAAATTAAGGAAACAATCCCATTTACCATTGCAACAAAAAGAATAAAATACCTAAGAATAAACCTACCTAAGGAGGTAAAAGACCTGTACTCAGAAAACTATAAGACACTGATGAAAGAAATCAAAGATGACACAAACAGATGGAGAGATATACCATGTTCTTGGGTTGGAAGAATCAATATTGTGAAAATGACTATACTACCCAAAGCAATCTACAGATTCAATACAATCCCTATAAAATGACCAGTGGCATTTTTTTTTTACAGAACTAGAACAAAAAGTCTTAAATTTGTATGGAGACACAAAAGACCCCGAATAGCCAAAGCCGTCTGGAGGGAAAAAAAGCGGAGCTGGAGGAATCAGACTCCCTGACTTCAGACTATACTACAAACTACAGTAATCAAGACAATATGGTACTGGCACAAAAACAGAAATATAGATCAATGGAACAGGATAGAAAGTCCAGAGATAAACCCATGCACCTATGGTCAAGTAATCTATGACAAAGGAGGCAAGGATATACAATGGAGAAAAGACAGTCTCTTCAGTAAGTGGTTCTGGGAAAACTGGACAGCTACATGTAAAAGAATGAAATTAGAACACTCCCTAACACCATACACAAAAATAAACTCAAAATGGATTAGAGACCTAAATGTAAGACTGGACACTATAGAACTCTTAGAGGAAAACATAGAAAGAACACTCTTTGACATAAGTCACAGCAAGATCTTTTTTGACCCACCTCCTAGAGTAATGGAAATAAAAACAAAAATAAACAAATGGGACCTAATGAAACTTACTTTTGCAAAGCAAAGGAAACTACAAACAAGATGAAAAGACAACCCTCAGAATGGGAGAAAATATTTGCAAACAGCTCATGCAGCTCATATTAAAAAAACAAACAACCCAATCAGAAAATGGGCAGAAGACCTAAATAGACATTTCTCCAAAGAAGACATACATTTCTCCAAGAAGCACATGAAAAGCTGTGCTCAACTTACAAAGTTCAACATCACTAATTATTAGAGAAATTCAAATCAAAACTACAATGAGGTATCACCTCACACCAGTCAGAATGGGCATCTGTTGCACTGTTGGTGGGAATGTCAACTGATACAGCCACTATGGACAACAGTATGGAGGTTCCTTAAAAAACTAAAAATCGAATTACCATATGACCCAGCAATCCCACTCCTGGGCATATACCCAGAGAAAACCATAATTCAAAAAGACACATGCACCCCAATGTTCATTGCAGCACTATTTACAATAGCCAGGTCATGGAAGCAACCTAAATGCCCACCGACAGACAAATGGATAAAGAAGATGTGGTAACATACAATGGAGTATTACTCAGCCATAAAAAGGAACGAAACTGGGTCATTTGCAGAGACGTGGATGGCCCTAGAGACTGTCCTACAGAGTGAAATAAGTCAGAAAGAGAAAAACAAATATTGTATATTAACGCATATATGTGGAACCTAGAAAAATGGTACAGATGAACTGGTTTGCAGGGAAGAAATAGAGACACAGATGTAGAGAACAAACGTATGGACACCAAGGGGGGAAAGTGGCAGGGGAGGTGGTGGTAGTGGTGGTGGGATGAATTGGGAGACTGGGATTGCCATATATGCACTAATATGTATAAAATAGATACCTAATAAGAACCTGCTGTATAAAAAATAATAAAATAAAATTCAAAAAAAAGAGAAATAGGTTTAAAGAAAATTATTAATTACAAACAATAGTAATACATGCAACAAAAACTGTGACAATGGTAGGCAAATAACAGAAGTTTGCTGAGTACTGCCTTATCTCCTAACTAGTTTGGGACATTAGCCAAGTTAAAATCAGTAAGTCCTATAAACCACTCTATGTTGTTCTTGTCAGGTTTCACCACCAGGGTGATAGATGGTCTGTGTTTGGAATGTATACACAGCTTGTGTAGAAAGGTCTGAATCAGCTTACAGCTTAAACCAACCCAAATAAGCCAAGTGGAGACTGAGTCCAGGTATGGAAGAGAGTCATGCTTCGAGAGTCCCAGATCACTATCTACAACTTGACCCCGAACTTGTGGAGAACATTCCTGGCAGCAAATGCAAAAACAATAAATGTTGTGTACAACCGTTTCTGTTTTCTTATAAGAGAAAATATCTGCTCACTTTCAGAGATAAATTGTACCTGAGGTTTGACTCAGTGTCCTGGGGGGAAGGATAATGGGAACCGAGTCGAGACTGAGTCCACGTATGGACTTCGAGGGGCTGCAAATGGATGACCCATGAGCTGTATCGGATTTGCAAAAGTTTTTGTTGTTGTTAGCACAGTTTTTTTTTTCTGTGTGAAGCTGAATTTATTTCATATACTCCAAGCAAAATAGTATTTTCCAACACAATAAATACCAAAACAGATATGGCAATATATTAAACGAGACGTTAAAGAGATTTGGTGAAAATAAAAACCAATGCCACTTTTTTCATTAAATTTTTGTGGGTTTGAAAAAGATTTTTTTTTAACATCTTTATTGGAGTATAATTGCTTTACAGTGGTGTGTTAGTTTCTGCTTTATAACAAAGTGAATCAGCTATACATATACGTATATCCCCATATCTCTTCCCTCTTGCGTCTCCCTCCCTCCCACCCTCCCTATCCCACCCCTCTAGGTGGTCACAAAGCACCGAGCTGATCTCTCTGTGCTATGCGGCTGCTTCCCACTAGCTATGTATTTTACTTTTGGTAGTGTATAGATGTCCATGCCACTCTCTCAATCTGTCCCAGCTTACCCTTCCCCCTCCCCGTGTCCTCAAGTCCATTCTCTAGTACGTCTGCGTCTTTATTTCCGTCCTGCCCCTAGGTTCTTCATGACCTTTTTTTTTTTTTTTTTAGATTCCATCTATATGTGTTAGCATACAGTATTTGTTTTTCTCTTTCTGACTTACTTCACTCTGTATGACAGACTCTAGGTCCATCCACCTCACTACAAATAACTCAATTTTGTTTTCTTTTTATGGCTGAGTAATAGTTATCAGGTACATATGCCACATCCTCTCTATCCATTCATCTGTCGATGGACACCCACGTTGCTTCCATGTCCTGGCTATTGTAAATAGAGCTGCAATGAACACTGTAGCATGGTATTTTTAAAAATATAATTTCCTTTTGTAAATAACAGCTTTATCGAGATAGAATTCATATACCATATAACTCATCCACTTAAAGTGTAGATTCAGTGGATTTTAGTATATTCACAGGTTGTTCACCCATCACTACAGTACATTTTAAAACATTTTCATCTCCTCCAAAAGAAACTCTGTACCCATTACCAGTCACTTCTCACTCCTTCCTCTACCCTCCCCCACCCCAGGCAATCACTGATCTATTTTCTGTCTCTATAGATTGCCTATTCTGGACATTTCATATAAATTTCACATACATATATTATGTGGTCTTTTGTGACTGGTTTTTCACTTTGTGTAATGTTTTCAAGGTTCCTCCATGTTGTAGCATGCATCACTACTTCATTCCTTTTTATTGCCAAATAATATTCCATATTATGGATACATCACTCTTTATTTATTCATTCATCAATTGATGGACATTTGAATTGTTTTTACTTTTTGGCTATTATGAATAATACTGCGGTGAACAATCATGTACAAGTTTTTGTGTGGACATATGTTTTCCTTTCTCTTGGGTATATACATAGGAGTGGATATACCAACTGGACCATATGGTAATTCTATGTTTAACCTTTGTAAGAACTGCCCTACTGTTTTCCAAAATGGCTGAACTATTTCACAATTCCACCAGCAGGGTATGAGGGTTCCAATGTCTCCACATTCTCTATAACACTTGTTATTATCCATTAATACAGTAGATGTGAACTGCCATCTTACTCTGGTTTTCATTAGCATTTCCTGATACCTAATGATGTTAAACATCTTTTCATGTGCTTATTGGCTATTATATCCATTATATGGCCAATATATCTTCTCTCAAGAAATATCTATTCAAATCCTTTGCTTATTTTTTAATTGGGTTATTTGGCTTTTTATTATTAAGTTGTAAGAGTTATTTATATATTCTATATACAAGTCCCTTTTCAGATATAGGGTTTGCAAAAATATTCTCCCATTCTGTGGATCATATTTTCATTTTCTTGATGGTGCCCTTTGAAACACAAAAATGTTTAATTTTGATGGTGCTCAACTTGTCTATATTTCTTTTGTTGTTTATGATTTGGTGTCATATCTAAGAATTCATTGCCTAATTCAAGGTCATAAAGATTTATTCCTATGATTTATTCTAAGAGTTTTATGGTTTTAGCTCTTACATTTAGGTCTTTGATCCAGTTTGAATTAATTTTTGTATATGGTGTGAGGTAGGGGTTCAGTTTCATTCTTTTGCATGAGGATAACCACTTGTCCCAACACCAAGACTATTCTTTCCCCTATTTAATTGTCTTGGTGCCCTTGGTGGTTTTAAATATATATATTTAATTTAAAGAAAACCTGAATAAATGAAGAGATATAACATATTCCTGGATCAGAAGACTCAATGTGGTTAAGATGTCAATTAACCTCAAATCAATCTCTAGAGTTAATTCAATCTCAACCAAAATCCCAGCAGACAGCGTGTAGAAATTGACAAGCTAATTCTAAATAGTATATGGAAAAGTAAAAAAACTAAAATAGAAAAAAAAAACTTTTGAAAAAGAAGAGCAAAATTGAAGGATTTATACTGATATCAAGACTTACTATCAAGTATAATAATCAGAACAGTGTAATACTGGTGTGATGATGGACATATTAATCAGTGGGATATGATAGAGTCCAGAAATAGACCTACAAAGGTGCCAAGGTAATTCATGCAGAAAGGATAGTCGTTTCAACAGAACATGCTGGAACAATGGATATCCATATAAGAAAAAGGAATCTCAACTCCTATCTCACACTAGATACCAAAGTTAACTTGAAATGGATCAGGGACCTAAACACAAGAGCTAAAACTGTAAAACATCCAGGAAAAAGTATAAGAGAAAAGTCTGTGCGATCCTGGGGCGGGCAAAAGGCCTTTTAGATAGAACACCAAAATCATGAAAAATAAAAGGAAAAAAAAAGAACTGTCCTTTATTAAAATTAAATCTTCTGCTCTTCAAAACACTGTTAAGAAAATGAAAGAGCAAGTCACTGGGAGAAAATCCTTGTAGTAATATGACTGACAAAGAATTTGTATGCAGAATACATAAACAATCCTTGCAACTCAGTAATAAGACAAACAACCCAACGCCCACAATGAAGGGCAGAAGATTTAAAAACACACTTCATAAAAGAGGATATATGAATGGCTCATAAGCACATGAAAAAACGCCTAACATCATTAGTCACTGGGAAAATGCAAATATAAACCACAAGGAGATACCATTTCCCACCCACTAGAAGGACTGACAGTATCTAGTGTTAGCGAAGATGTGAGGCAATCAGAACTCTCCTACATGACTGGATGGAATGCAAAATGGTGCAGTCACTTTGGAAAACAGTTTGGCAGGTTCTCATAAAGTTAAATGGGTACTTATTATATGACCTTTCAGGTCCACTCTTATTTATCCAAGAGAACTGAAAACATGTTTTCACACAAAGGTGTGTACATATATACTCACAGCAACCTTATTCATCAATAATCCCAAACTGGAAACAAGCAAGTGTCCACCAACAGGTGAGTAAATAAACAAATTGTAGCATTTCCATACAATGGAATACTATTCAGCAATAAAAGGAACCAACTATTGATACATACAACAACATGGATGGATATTTTTTTTAAAAGCCATTATTCTGGGCTTCCCTGGTGGCGCAGTGGTTGAGAGTCCGCCTGCCGATGCAGGGGACACGGGTTCGTGCCCCGGTCCGGGAAGATCCCACATGCCGTGGAGCGGCTGGGACCGTGAGCCAGGGCCGCTGAGCCTGCGCGTCCGGAGCCTGTGCTCCGCAACGGGAGAGGCCACAACAGTGAGAGGCCCGCGTACCGCAAAAAAAAAA
>NW_020837974.1:20433020-20639380 GCF_003676395.1 Aethalodelphis obliquidens
AAAAAAAAAAAAAAAAAAAAAAAAAAAAAAGCCATTATTCTGAGTAAAAGAAGATAGACACAAAAAAGTACATAAGATATGACTTCATTTACATGAAGCCCTGGGAAAGACATAACTAATCTATAGTGACAGAAAGCAGATCAGAGATTTCCTGTGCTTGATGTGAATAGTGGATCGAGTGGAACGGTACACAAGGGAACCTTTTGGAGGTGACGCAAATATTCTATGTCTTGAGTGAGATGGTGGTTAATTAGACGTATGCATTTATAAAAACTCATTAAATGCTATACTTGAAATGGATGTATTTAATTGTCGATAAATTACATCTAAATAAAGTTTTAACAAAACACTTAAATCCACTGCCATCTCAAAATTATGCAAGTTCACATTTTTAAAAAATCTAGATTTTCTTCAACTTTTGAAAAATCAGAAAGATCTGATAATTGTCCCCACATGGCAGTTTCTGCTCGAAATGACTAGTGGCTGCCCTCCTTAGATGGAGACTGTGCTCCCCAGTTCACCCCAATTCTCCCCATTCTCTATTTTCTTATCCTCAGCCCACTTCACTTGTTTTTTAATTCAGGCCTTGGCTTATGCGGACATCTGACTTTGTGACCCCTATAAATTACAGGTCAGATACTTTCATTAAAATCCCCTGTATTTATTTTTGCAGCAAAACCTCAATTATCCAAGGTAATCAGGGAATAAGAGTTCTGGGTAGCTGGATTTTTATAGTTAATTGAAGGTTAACCTGAAAATGGGTTGGACTCTGGTTATTGAAAAATCTTTCACGTTTCTTCCTTGTTAGCCCCAGAGCATGACTGACTCTTTGTTCTTGAAAACTTAGTCAGGTCAGAGCCATTGATGGGGCTCACTGTACCAGGCTGGAGATGGTGAAGGAGAGTTTTAGGGGGGCAGTCAGAATCTCCCCAGGGACCAGGACATATCCTGGACATCATTTCTACTTATAAATGCAAATGTGTGCATTCCAGACACCTAGATTTTGGTCTCTAAATACCATTCTCGGCTAAAGGGAACCAGGGCTTCTTAGAAAAATGGCTGATACGAGTTTTGGTGCAGGAAATGTACAAGATGAGTCTGAGCTCTCTTACCATACCAGAAAGCAAAGAAAGCTATCAAAGACTACTGGGTCGGTCAAAAGGACTCCTTGAAGGGATTCTTACTGGCAAAGATGGGACAATTTGAGCATCATTTAAAAAAAAAATTACCAATGGCATTTTTTACAGAACTAGAACAATAAATCTTAAGATTTTTATGGAGACACAAAAGACCCCGAATAGCCAAAGCAATCTTGAGAAAGAAAAATGGAGCTGGAGGAATCAGACTCCCTGACTTCAGACTATACTACAAAGCTACAGTAAGCAAGACAATATGGTACTGGCACAAAAACAGAAATATAGATCAATGGAACAGGATAGAAAGTCCAGAGATAAACCCATGCACCTATGGTCAAGTAATCTATGACAAAGGAGGCAAGGATATACAATGGAGAAAAGACAGTCTCTTCAGTAAGTGGTTCTGGGAAAACTGGACAGCTACATGTAAAAGAATGAAATTAGAACACTCCCTAACACCATACACAAAAATAAACTCAAAATGGATTAGAGACCTAAATGTAAGACTGGACACTATAAAATTCTTAGAGGAAAACATAGGAAGAACACTCCTTGACATAAATCACAGCAAGATCTTTTTTGACCCACCTCTTAGAGTAATGGAAATAAAAACAAAAATAAACAAATGGGGAAACACAAAAGACCCCGAATAGCCAAAGCAATCTTGAGAACAAAAAAAGGAACTGGAGGAATCAGGCTCCCTGACTTCAGACTATACTACAAAGCTACAGTTATCAAGACGGTATGGTACTGGCACAAAAACAGAAAGATAGATCAATGGAACAGGATAGAAAGCCCAGAGATAAACCCATGCACATATGGACACCTTATCTTTGATAAAGGTGGCAGGAATGTACAGTGGAGAAAGGACAGCCTCTTCAATAAGTGGTGCTGGGAAAACTGGACAGGTACATGTAAAAGTATGACATTAGATCACTCCCTAACACCATACACAAAAATAAGCTCAAAATGGATTAAAGACCTAAATATAAGGCCAGAAACTATCAAACTCTTAGAGGAAAACATAGGCAGAACACTCTTTGACATAAATCACAGCAAGATTTTTTTTGATCCACCTCCTAGAGTAATGGAAATAAAAACAAAAATAAACAAATGGGACCGAATGAAACTTAAAAGCTCTTGCACAGCAAAGGAAACCATAAACAAGACGAAAAGACAACCCTCAGAATGGGAGAAAATATTTGCAAATGAAGCAACCGACAAAGGATTAATCTCCAAAATTTACAAGCAGCTCATGCAGCTCAATAACAAAAAAACAAACAACCCAATCCAAAAATGGGCAGAAGACCTAAATAGACATTTCTCCAAAGAAGATATACAGACTGCCAACAAACACATGAAAGAATGCTCAACATCATTAATCATTAGAGAAATGCAAATCAAAACTACAATGAGAT
The DNA here is from genome assembly GCF_003676395.1 of Aethalodelphis obliquidens. NCBI lineage: Eukaryota > Metazoa > Chordata > Mammalia > Artiodactyla > Delphinidae > Aethalodelphis > Aethalodelphis obliquidens. The sequence goes on from NW_020837974.1 coordinate 20,435,575, forward strand.
ATCATCTCACACCAGTCAGAATGGCCATCATCAAAAAATCTAGAAACAATAAATGCTGGAGAGGGTGTGGAGAAAAGGGAACACTCTTGCACTGCTGGTGGGAATGTGAATTGGTTCAGCCACTATGGAGAACAGTATGGAGGTTCCTTAAAAAACTACAAATAGAACTACCATATGACCCAGCAATCCCACTACTGGGCATATACCCTGAGAAAACCATAATTCAAAAAGAGTCATGTACCAAAATGTTCATTGCAGCTCTATTTACAATAGCCCGGAGATGGAAACAACCTAAGTGCCCATCATCGGATGAATGGATAAAGAAGATGTGGCACGTATATACAATGGAATATTACTCAGCCATAAAAAGAAACGAAATTGAGCTATTTGTAATGAGGTGGATAGACCTAGAGTCTGTCATACACAGTGAAGCAAGTCAGAAAGAAAAAGACAAATACCGTATGCTAACACATATATATGGAATTTAAGAAAAAAAAATGTCATGAAGAACCTAGGGGTAAGGCAGGAATAAAGACGCAGACCTCCTAGAGAACGGACTTGAGGTTATGGGGAGGGGGAAGGGTGAGCTGTGACGGGGCGAGAGAGAGTCATGGACATATACACACTAACGAACGTAGTAAGGTAGATAGCTAGTGGGAAGCAGCCGCATGGCACAGGGATATTGGCTCGGTGCTTTGTGACAGCCTGGAGGGGTGGGATAGGGAGGGTGGGAGGGAGGGAGACGCAAGAGGGAAGAGATATGGGAACATATGTATATGTATAACTGATTCACTTTGTTATAAAGCAGAAACTAACACACCATTGTAAAGCAATTATACCCCAATAAAGATGTTAAAAAAAATAAAAATAAAAAAAATAAACAAATGGGACTTTATGAAACTTAAAAGCTTTTGCACAGCAAAGGAAACTATGAACAAGATGAAAAGACAACCCTCAGAATGGGAGAAAATATTTGCAAATGAATCAGTGGACAAAGGATTAATCTCCAAAATATATAAACAGCTTATACAGCTCAGTATTAAAAAAACAAATAACCCAATCAAAAAATGGGCAGAAGACCTAAACAGACATCTCTCCAAAGAAGACATACAGATGGCAAAGAGGCACATGAAAAGCTGCTCAACATCAATAATTATTAGAGAAATGCAAATCAAACCTACAGTGAGGTATCACCTCATACTGGTTAGAATGGGCATCATCAGAAAATCTACAAACAATAAGTGCTGGAGAGGGTGTGGAGAAAAAGGAACCCTCGTGCACTGTTGGTGGGAATGCAAATTGATACAGCCACTGTGGAGAACAGTATGGAGGTTCCTTAAAAAGCTAAAAATAGAATTACCATATGACCCAGCAATCCCACTCCTGGGCATATATATGCAGAGAAAACCATAATTCAAAAAGACACATGCACCCAAATGTTCATTGCAGCACTATTTACAATAACCAGGTCATGGAAGCAACCTAAACGCCCATCGACAGATGAATGGATAAAGAAGATGTGATACCTATATACAATGGAGTATTGCTCAGCCATAAAAAGGAACGAAATTGGGTCATTTGCAGAGACGTGGATGGACCTAGAGACTGTCCTACAGAGTGAAGTAAGTCAGAAAGAGAAAAACAAATATCATATATTAACGCATATATGTGGAATCTAGAAAAATGGTACAGATGAACCGGTTTACAAGGTAGAAATAGAGACACAGATGTAGAGAACAAATGTATGGACACCAAGCGGGGAAAGCGGGTGGGGGGGCGGTGGTGGGATGAACTGGAAGATTGGGATTGACATGTATACACTAATATGCATAAAACGGATGACTAATAAGAACCTGCTGTATAAAAAAATAAATAAAATTTTTTAAAAAGCATGTGATTAATTGAAACATATTAAATACATTAAAAATCCATGAGTTCATAATAATACTGAAAAATGGGAGTAAGTAGAACATTAATGTTATTAATAAATGTGTCATTAAGAGATGGGCCTCATACAGGTTGTTGTACCTGTATTTGGAGCACTAGCAGCTATTATGTTCAATAAATTCCTTAATTTACTGCAAGCATCTGTAAAGTTGAAAAGCCAGCCTGTTTTTGTATGGCCCTCTGGTTAATAATGGTTTTTATGTTTTCAAAGAGTTGTAAAGAAAAAAAAATGAATATGCAGTGTTTATGGCCCACAAAGCCTTAACTATTAACTATACCTGGCCCTTTGCAGAAAAAGTTTGTCAAAACCTGATTTACTGTGTCCTATATATTTGCATTAAATAAGAAAAAAATCCTTAAAATATGTTTTCAAATAAGTATTTGTAAGTTTGATTTTGTTATTTGCCCCCCCAAAATACCTGCTAATTCAATGTTTCCCAGACATCAATCATTTGCATACCACCTTCACGATTTTTGCTAAATCCCGATAGCCCTTCTATCATTATTCACTTAATATATAACATCATCTGAACTCGTCTTTTTTGCTTAAAAAAATTCACCCTCATCCTAAGCAACACTATGCCTGTGAATAAGTTTGATGTGCTAAGCCATTTTTTTCTTAAGACATATTAAAATAATTCCACGATTGAATAAAGGGTTCCTCTCAAAAGATTTAAAACCATCTTCCTTATGATCCTTGAGGAAATTCTCTGTTAATTGTTTTCACCCACTTGAAGCACACAACCTCTATCAAGCATTTCCTCCTGCGTTTTCATGACAGCCTTTCAAGAAAGTTCGGGTAGCCAGAATTATGCCCATCTCACAGAGAAGGTAACCAGAGCACAAAGGCACTTCCTCACGGCCACAGTGAGTCAGGCAGATCTGGAAACAGAAACCAGGTCCCTTGGCTTCCAGCCACCTCTTACCGACAAGCCTGATGGGACATGTGGCCTCTTGCTCCTGATCTGGTGGGTGCTGGGGAAGTCTGCAGGGTAGCAATAGGCTCCACCTCCTCTGTGTGCACATATGCACCTCCTTTGACCAAGGCTGTGGTTCCTGGGCCTCCAGGGGTCCTCCCATAAAGCCAAATGCAGTGTGACTGATAAGACCTTAAAAAAGTGGCTCCCAGGGGGGTGGGGGAAAGGGCAGAATAGGGTAAGAGGATTAAAAGGTACAAACTACTAGGTATAAAATAGATAAGATACAAGGATGTGCAGCACAGGGAATATAGCCAATGTTTTATAATAGCTTTATATGGAGTATATAGTCCATAAAAATATTGAATCAGGATGCTGTACACCTGAACCTAATTTAATAAGGTAAGTCAACTATACTTCAATAAAAAAAAAAAAGTGGCTCCCTCCAGTCCTCCAGGAGAGGAGACACAGTGGTCTTATTTGAGCTGCTCAGAGATGAAGAGTGCTGCCAAGGTATACCATTAAGTGAGAGAGAAGAAAGGGCAGAACCATATATAAAGCTGGTATGCATTTGTGTTCAAAAACAAAAAAGGGCTTCCCTGGTGGCGCAGTGGTTAAGAATCTGCCTCCCGATGCAGGGGACACGGGTTCGAGCCCTGGTCCGGGAAGATCCCACATGTCGCGGAGCAACTAAGCCCGTGTGCCACAACTACCGAGCCTCCGCTCTAGAGCCTGCGAGCCACAACTACTGAGCTTGAGTGCCACAGCTACTGAAGCCCGCGTGCCCTAAAGCCCATGCTCCGCAACAAGAGAAGCCACTGCAATGAGAAGCCCGCGCACCGCAATGAAGAGTAGCCCCAGCTCCCCGCAACTAGAGAAAGCCCGCGTGCAGCAATGAAGACCCAATGCAGCATAATTAAATAAACAAATAATTAAAAAAACAAAAAAAGGAAAACAGCATAGAGATATTTAGTTGTGTGTGCATAGCCCATCTCCAAGGGGCCAGACACCAAAGTGCTGACATAAGCTGCCTTCAAGAAGGGGAACTGGATGCTGGGGGCACAGGCACGGAAAGAGACTTTTAAAAATGAGTTACTCCTTTGGCACCTTTTGTATTTTGGACCATTTCAATATTTAATCTATTCATTTATTCAGTCAGGAAATATTTACAAAGCACCTACTGTGTGCTCAGCACTGTTCTAGGCACCCAGCATCCCTCAGTAAGAAGTCCCTGCCTTTGTGTAGCCTACACGCTCCCAGGAGACAGAAAAAAAAATTTAAAAAAGCAATTTTAAAATTTATGCTGATTGGAGTTAAGTGAAAAAAATATCTGCACGGCAACCATTCGATTCGCAAAGATGAAAACATTTTGTAATACCAGGTATTACAAAGCACACCTTTACATGCCAATGGGGTTTAAGTTGGTGCAGTCACTGCAGAGTAGTTTGGCAGTCTCTATTGCATTTAATATTTATTGATTTATTTTTAAAATATATTTTATTTATTTATTTGGTTGCGCCAGGTCTTAGTTGCGGCAGGCGGGCTTCTTAGTTGTGGCTCACGGGCTCCTTAGCAGCAGGTCGCTGGCTCCTTAGTTGTGGCATGCATATGGGATCTAGTTCCCTGACCAGGGATGGAACCCGGGCCCCCTGCATTGGGAGCACGGAGTCTTAACCACTGCGCCACCAGGGAAGTCCCTTTTTATTTTTTATTAAAAAAATTTTTTTCGCCACACTGCACAGCTTGAGGGATCCTAGTTCCCTAATCAGGGATCGAACCCAGGCTCCTGGCAGTGAAAGTGCTGAGTCCTAACCACTGGACCAGGGAACTCCCCCTACTGCATTTATTTATTGTTGTTGTTTTTTTTTGCGGTACGCGGACTTCTCACTGTTGTGGCCTCTCCTGCTGCGGAGCACAGGCTCTGGACGTGCAGGTTCAGTGGCCATGGCTCACGGGCCTAGCCGCTCCGCGGCATGTGGGATCTTCCCGGAATGGGGCACGAACCCGTGTCCCCTGAATCGGCAGGCGGACTCTCAACCACTGCGCCACCAGGGAAGCCCCCCCTATTGCATTTAAAATGTGACAGCCAGGACACAACAGTTCAACTTCTTGGGCATGTGTCCCTAGGTGCCTGTGTGCATGGGTGCTTGCGCGAGTGCGTGCGTGAGCATGTGTACGTGTGTGCGCACGCGTGCAGGTACGCACAGGAAGGATGGTGACTGCAACACTGTAATACCCTCAAACTAGAAACAACCTCAGTGCCCAGAATGAAAAGGCTGCTGGAGGGTGGATAGGGTGTCAACTGCTCTCCACGAGAGCTATGGGAGCAAAGCAAGGAAGTGCAGTCCCAACAGGTGTGCCGGAGTCAGTGCTTCCGGTGAGCTGAGGTGTTGGTGCCCTTGGCCTTTGGGTGGCAGGCGCGGGCTGGGGCAGCAGGAACATCCGCCGCCCCCCTCCCCCCATCGCTGGCAGGCACAAGCCAGCCGTCTTGACCCTTCACCTTAATGCTTGATACAAACATACCCATTCTCTATCTTCCATGACGTGAGAGGTTGGAAAGCACTGGTTTAGAAGCGCTTTCATGTTCGTTCTAGCCCCGAAATGCTAAGAATGCATGGCTCTATACTGCAGAGGTCACGTCCGAGTCCTTGCCCTCCTCCTTCTCTACGGTGTCGAGGCAGTGACCACACTCTGCACCCTGTGTAGATGTCCTTTGGGGTCACTGCCCCACGCCTTGGAGGTGGGGTCCGGGGGTGGTATGGGGGATGCCACAGGTGTCCCACTATTTCGCTCCATGGAGGGGTGATGGCGGAGTCACCCTCTGATCCTACAGGGCAGGGAGCACCCTCCCAGGGCAACGAGGGATTCCCACACACAGCACAGATGAGCACATCCGGGGCTTTGACAGGCCACCAAACACACGATGTTAAGGACCCAGAAGGGACTTACATTCTCATCAGGGTCAGACAGGGGAGGGCTGGGGAGTCAGTCCCCAGTTAGGGTCTGGCTCTGTTGTTTCCTCCAGTGGGGAGGGGCTCAATTCATGACAACAAGGGGTTGGCCCTTAGGAGTCTTAATTTTCTCATCTGTAAAGTGGGGATAATAGTAGCTGTGCCTTCTAGGTTGTTGTCAGGATTCAATGAGATAATGAGTGGGAAGCACTTTGCACAGTGCCTGCACGTAGTAGTCTTGATAAGTGATAGATGCTATTATTATTATTATTTTATGCAAGGAGAAGAATTATTCAAAATTAACCAGAGTATTCAGCCTGAGTTTTGGGGACTGTCATTTGTGGCACAATGGCCAGCTGGAGAAGTGGTATCCAGGCTCTACTTCCTGTGGGACTGAGTCCTTCCCTGACAGGGAAATCCCATGATCCCCAAGGTCTCTAGTGGTCCCCAAAGTCCCCATGGCTGGCAACTGGCTTTCCCAGACAATTCCTATAAACAGCTGTACCTAATCCTAGGCTGCCTGGTATCAGCAGCTGTGTATGCAGCCCGAGTACACAGACCATGTGTACTGGCCACTGACAAGACCACTTTCTACGCTTGTTCCATATGAAAGAAGACCCATGGAGCTGAGGGTCCCTCCCCGAAATAGAGCCCTCACCTCTTCATACCTTAGCCCTGGCATGTCTGTCTGCGGGATGATGGGAAACCTGGGGGATCAAAAACATCTCTGTGTGTCTGACTTTGGCCTTGTGGGCTACCCTATAAAGCCCTTAACCCACACCTGTGGTAGTGTAGATTCATCCCATCCCTCTGCACGGCCACGGCCAACCCACGAAGATACAGGTGGCAAGGCAAAACGCGGAACTGGAATACAGGATCCCTTCCTCCTGTGCCAACTCTAAGCTATCCTGGGAAAGAAGTGGCACGGGTCCCTGCTGAAGCCCTGCTGTGTCAAGCTGGGGGGCAGGGGACCCCACCCCATGTACCTCCCTCCCTGCACCTTCTTTAAAAACCTGGAACGTCCTGCAGTGAATCAGGTGCTAGCACTCTCTCTTTGTCGCCAAGCAAAATGAAACTGTCTTTCCGGGAGAGGCCACTTAGGACATGCACTTAGTGATCTGGGGTGTTGGGAAAGGAAGGGAGCCCATCAGGCACTGGACACGGCCCAGGAGGAATAGGGACAGAGTGGTGACCCTGACAGAGCCAGCATGGGGCAAAGCGTATGGGCAGAGGCCGTTGTCATCTGCACCCCAACCCCACGTCAGGCTCTATCCTGCCCACCTGCCTGTTCAAAGCGGCCCTGCTGTGCCAGTCTGGCTGGTCCTGGGATGGAAGATGAGTCATCGTGTCAGATAAGCGCTCAGAGCTGGCGAAGAACACTGGCCACACCTTGCAAGAAGCAGGCACCAGCGTTCTTAGAAAACCTGGTCTGGTCTCCAGATGTGAAGCCATGATTGAAGACCTCCCCGCAACCCTCCAGCCCGACCCCGGCCCCAGCCAGCTCCATGGAGCACAAGAGATCCCACTGCTCAGAGCTCAGCACACCACACACCCTCACCCCTCAGGGATACACAAAAAGCAGGTTGCAGAATCCAAAAGGGAGAGGCATTTGGGAGGAAACACTTTTTCAGTGCTTCATGGTGGACTGATGGAAACGAGGCATCTAGGCCCCAGGAACGGCTGCTTATACCTGCTTTTCTCCCTAACCATCGGGGGACCTGGAGGAATTATACGGGTTGGGTCTGTTCAGGTTGGAGGATGGGGGAGAGTTACTGAAGTCCAGCCCATGCTCCGCGTGCCCAGTTGTGAGCCCCCAAGGGCTGCTCCGGGCAGAGAGGCACCTTTTTCTAATTTGCTCGAAGGCGTCCTATGGGCCAGAAGGGGAGGTCCTATCAAACATCAGCTTCTTCCCGGAGCCACAGTCAGCAACATTTGGCTCAGCTGGGCCATATTTTCAAAAGAAGACTCTCCTATGCATTGGCTGGAAGGTGGGGATGAATTTCCCCAGGAAAAAAATCCAATAAAGATAGTTTTCAGTAAAGGTGTACCCACAACTCCCTGTATAGGGAAACAGCTCAGGACATAAGTGCTAAAGCCGAGCTTTGAGTTTGAGTCCAGCTGTGCTGTGCAACGTTGGGCAAGCTACAAGGTGTCTCTGTACCTTCACTTCCTCACCTGAATACTGGGGACAATATTACACCTACCTCTGAGGTTGATTAGGACAATGCCTGGTTTGCAGCAATATACGCGCATCAGCACCTAATAGCTTTTATTCAAGGGCCTATGCAAGTGAAAAAAAATTATTGTTCTCCAAATACAAAAAGAAAACTGCAGCATTTAAAATGAATGGAACAGTTAAATAAATGTTTGCCACGTGGATGTCAACCAGACAAACGCCATTCAACTCTTAGATAGTAATATGCCAATGAAAATGGGAGCTCATTTTTTTGATAGTGAAAGAAATAAAGATCACAAAAGAAAATGACCACAAAGATGAGGAACCTCGGTCTACACTTTTCCTTGAGCTTTGGTACATCCTGAGGGCACAGACCCGGGGACCCCTTTCCTGGTGGTGATCCTTCACCCACTTCCTAAGTGTCACGTTTACCAGCCCCAGCCAAGAGCTTAGAGTCAAAATCCTAAAACCACTCTATTTTGTTTTTAAAGACTCACACATACATAAATAGGATCATCAACAATAGCTGGGGGCTTCCCTGGTGGCGCAGTGGTTGAGAGTCCGCCTGCCGATGCAGGGGGCACGGGTTCGTGCCCCGGTCCGGGAGGATCCCACATGCCGCGGAGCGGCTGGGCCCGTGAGCCATGGCCGCTGAGCCTGCGCGTCCGGAGCCTGTGCTCCACAACGGGAGAGGCCACAGCAGTGAGAGGTTCGTGTACCGCAAAAAAAAGAAAAAAAAAAAACAAAACAATAGTTGGGAGATGCCTTGGATCCCTTCATATGCCAACATGATAATCCAATGTATAAAGAAAATCTCAATACACAAATCCATTTAAAAATCTCACTTCAAAAATAAATGCTCAAGTCATTGCATGAATGATGAAACTAGAGCCCACAAGTCAGAGGCATTTACCACAATCTTGCAGAACAGGACTTCTATGTTCAAAAGTGACCGGACCAGACCAGCTTCCAGGTTTTAGGAACTCAGATGATGCGTCTGCACTGACTGCTTGTTTCCAGCACCTTCTGGGTTCTTAATCCAACTCATACTGGAATGGTGAAGAAGCTCCAAGAAGCTGCCTCTGAGGACAGAGGCGTCTTGTGGCAAAGGGGGGGGTGGTCAAAGACTGGAGCTGAAGGTGCTGGCTGTCTTTCTGTTCTCTGAGACTAACTGTCTGATGTACAAGGGCCAACCTTAAGCGCTGCCTTCATGATTTGGGCTGCATCTGGGTACCAATTATACTTTCATCAACTTAATATCTTTCTTTATATTGACTCACTCTTGTTATCACTTAAACACCTACTTTAGCTTTGTCCTAAGCAAGAATGTCCAGAAAATCACAGTCCTGATGTTACTAATTATATATGTTTTCTAATACACCTCAACATAAATAATTACTAATGAGATGAAAGACATTTGCTCACCATCTAAAAACCATCTCCACAGGCCACACTACAGGGAAACAGATTCAGCAAAGATCTTCCCTTGTCTCATAAACTCACCAGATTAGATAAAATACCTCAGTACTTGCAACTCAGAAACAACCTGCCATGCTGACCCCTTGGCCCCGAGCTGCTGTGCACATCAGGGTTCTTACGAAACCCGTTCTGTAGGTTTCTCTGCTCCTGGGTCTAGGATTATATCAGCCTCCATCCTAGGAGTAGCCTGACACACGTCCTGCCACCCCAGCCAGAAGACCCCAAAGAACAAGGCATCAGATGTGGCCACAGCTGCCAGAAAAACATGTTCTTTTTGTATGGCCTTTAAAGGAGAAACATACGTGCATCTGGGCTTTAGCCAATATGCTAAACCCTGGAGGACCCATCTTGTCATGAGGCCAGAGTACTCCTGGTTTGTCATTTCCTTGTCCACCTCGTGACCAAGTACCACAGGTGGGTTTGAAAGGTGACCACACCTTGTGGCGATTAATCCCTCACTGCCTGGCTTCCTTGCATGAACACAGATGCTCACGGCAAGAAAACATAAATGTACAGCCGGAGCAGAAGGATGAGACAAACTATGATAGAAGCACATGACGGAATATTGGGGAAAAATGGTTAATTATTTTTGTTTTAAAAAAACGTATGAATTTCTAGGTAGCTATGTGCATTGGGAAAAAAAAAAGTGGGTGAAATTAACCAGAATGTTTATAGTAACTACGTTTGGGTGAAGGATCTTGGATTATTTTTAAAAAATTATTTTTAGTTTATCTGTGTTTTGGAACATTCCTACAATGAACATATATTGCTTGTATAATAAAAAATAATAAAAGAAAATGATTTTTTATAGCAACATGGAAAAAGCTTATGATAGAATGTTAGGTGATAAAAGTGAGATTATAGCTTTATGGAAAAATCTGTTGTCAGGAAAAACGTTAGGGCAATGGGAATTATAGAAGAATTTTTTTAAATGTAGTCTTCCTAGAATTTAGGGGAAATTCTGGGGAAAGGAACAGGGAAGATGCTGGATTGGTTGGGATTAAGTATCTACTATTTGGCAGAAATGGGTCTTGTCAAAGAAGTTCAGATTGGATGTATACTTTAGCTTGTGTCCTGATATTTGTAACTATTTTCCAAACATTTGTTACTTTTACAGTTTCTTTAAAAAGTTAAAAAAAAAAAAAACCCAAACCAAACCAAAGGGAGAGGTATTCAATCAACTAGGAACATCTGCTGGGGTCTCCAGTAGCCCAGCAATTCTTTCCATAAGTTATGCAGGAGGACCTTTCTTTTCCTCTTGGGGATGGATGAGCCCAAGGTGGATTTCAGAAAAGGTGGCGGCATCAGAACTTGTATTTCTTGGATGGCTCCTGTCTTCCAAAACCTTGTTGACAGAGTCTTAATGCTGTGTTTGCTTCCTTATTGCCGAGGACTTGGCTACACCAGGCTTTATCCTGTACAATCCTGTACAATTACATGGGAAAACACCTTGCCCACTAGGCCCGGTGCCAGGAGCAGAGTCATCGTGTCCTGATGGACAGATGACTTTGGGATTCAGGGATGCCAATGGTGTGCACACAAGCCCACGGCTTTGCCCCTACCCAGCCGTGCAAGTGGCCACTTGCCCAGGGTGGCTGGTATGTGTCGACAGCTGGCAGGGAAGAATGTGGTCAGTTTCATTTGCTCCCTACTCTCTCCCTACCAAGGCTGGAGGCAACTTGCAGTGGAGAGTATCTGCTGAGCCTTGGAAGATGCCAGGGGTGTGGGAGGAGAGGGTAGAAGTGGAGAAGGCAGGTGGTTATTGCACTGGGAATAAATGCAGTGTCCCTGACTAGAGTCAGAAAAATAAGGTCAACCTGGTAATATTTTGAGGCTCACGTAGTAGGTCTAGCCTCTCTCTCTCTCTCTCTCTGCTTTTCACTGGGAAACATGAATTATTCTATTATCATTAAAAATGAGAGCTTTGGAGTCAGACAGATTTGGGTGCAGTCTTGAACCCATCACATCACCTCTCTGAGCCTCAGCTGTCTTTATCTGTCAATGGGGCCAACAATAGCACCTCCATCCCTTGGCTTTTTTTTTTAATTTATTTATTCTATTTATTTATATTTGGCTGCGTTGGGTCTTCGTTGCTGCGCGCGGGCTTTCTCTAGTTGTGTCGAGTGGGGCTACTCTTCACTGCGGTGCATGGGTTTCTCATTGCGGTGGCTTCTCATGTTGTGGAGCACGGGCTCTAGGCACGCGGTCTTCAGTAGTTGTGGCGCACAGGCTTAGTTGCTCCATGGCATGTGGGATCTTCCCGGACCAGGGCTCAAACCCGTGTCCCCTGCATTGGCAGGTGGATTCTTAACCACTGTGCCACCAGGGAAGCCCTGGGCTTTTGTTTTGTTTTGTTTTGAGTGAGGATTAAAATGAGATAACCCATATAAAGCACTTGGCATAGCATTGAACAAATGTTGGCTAGTATTACCATTATTAGGGGAAAGAAAGATGACAACATGAAGGTGGCCACTAAGCTTACAGGCTTACTTGCAAGGCTGCTTTAGAAAGGACAGGTGCTGGAAGGGGAGTTTCCCAGCTCAATAAATACATTATTTGGTTTTGGACTAAATGAATGATTTGGTTTTTGGACAGCGCTTCCCGGAGGCTCAGCTGTCACCTGTCCCATGCCTCTCAGAAACTTTCAACAGCTCCCAGTGTCTGCGAATAAAGGCCATACAGTATGGCCCCAACCTCCATGTCTCCTTTTATTCCCTTCAAAATGGGTGATGGTTAAGAAGCTGGGTTCGAATCCCAGCTCTGTCACTTACTCGCTGTGTGACTGTGTGGAATTGACCTACCCTCTCTGTGCCCTGGTTTTCCAATCTGTAAAAAGAGGGGAAAATAGTCCCTCCTTCACTGGGTTGGTGTGAAGAGTCAATTGTAAATGTGAAGGACCCGGCACAGCATCTGGCACATAGAGAGAGATGAGTGCCTGGAGCAGTTTCTGTGCTTCTCATATCATGTCCAATGGACCACTCGCTGGGGCCCATGGATACTCCGGACATTCCCACCAGGTTGCTTTTACTCATGCTGTTTCTCTCCTGGAATGCCTTTGCCCCAGGCCCAACTCCAGTGCCACCTCTTCCACGAAGTTTCCCAGTCCTCACTGAATGGACGTCATCTTCCCTCCTCTTCAGTCCCATAATACTTTCTGTGGACCACCCGCTCCTGTTTGATTTGTTCCCGTCTGCCTTGTATCATGGCTATGTATGTCCCTTTCTAATCTATCTGACTGGGTGATGAGGGCCCTGGTCAGATTCCCCAATGTTTGAACTTGGAACTTTGCACATGATAGCTGCTCAATAAATTTGTCTGGACTTCAGAGCTGGGGGGCAGGGCTGACATTCAGCTGCTATGCCTCGGTGTGGTTGCAAGAATTGTTTATGGCTGGAAACCTTCCTAACTGGAAGGTGCCCTTCACCTAAACATTCCAATTATTGCTACTGCTTATATGTGTAGAGAGGAGGTGTGGGGGGCAGGGGGGGGGAGGCGGGGGGGGGGGGGGGGTGTGGGGGAGGGAAGCACCTGGTTTCCCTCCACCCACCCGCCACTTCGAGCTGTTGATGGGTTGAATTGCATCCCCCCCTCCCCAATTCATATGTTAAAGTTATAATATCCGGTGCCTCAGAATGTGGCTGTATTTGGAGACAGGGTCTTTAAAGAGGTGATTAAGTGAAAACATGAAGCCCATAGGGTGGCCTAATCCAATCTGACCAGCATTCTTATAAGAAGAGCTTATTTGGACACCCAAAGAGACACCAGGGATGGGCATGCACAGAGGAAAGGCCATGTGAAGACGCGGTGAGAAGGCGGCTGTCTGCACACCAAGGAGAGAGGCTTCTGCAAAACCTGCTCAGCCAACACCTTGATCTTGGACTTCCAGCCTCCAAAACGGTGAGAAAATACATTTTTGTTGCTTAAGCCATCCAGTCTGTAGTAGCTGTTCTAGCAGCCCTAGCAGACTAGTAAAAGCTGTAAGGGAAAAGGAACTGGTAGGCATGAGGGTGAGTGGGGGTGAGGAGAGAGCAGGCTGGAGGGCTCCTCCCAACTCCAGGGTCGGGACGATGGGGTCAGTAGGTCTATCCCCTGCCCCCAAGTAGGAATGATTTTGGCTTAGGGGTGAATCTATTCTTTTTTCCCCACAACCAAAGGATGTCATAACCTTCCATGAAAATACACTCCCGCCCTGCAAGTCCCTCCTCATTACCAGATTAAAGGCAACGAGTGGCACCTTAAATTTTTTTTTTTTAAACTTAGGCAGAGGGGCTTCCCTGGTGGCACAGTGGTTAAGAATCCACCTGCCAATGCAGGGGACACAGGTTCAAGCCCTGGTCCGGGAAGATCCCACATGCCGCAAAGCAACTAAGCCCGTGTGCCACAACTACTGAGCCTGCACTCTAGAGCCCACGAGCCAAAACTACTGAAGCCTGCACACCTAGAGCCCGTGCTCTGCAACAAGAGAAGCCACTGCAAGGACAAGCCTGCGCACCGCAACAAAGAGTAGCCCCCGCTCGCCACAACTGGAGTAAGCCCACACGCAGCAACGAAGACCCAACGCAGCCAAAAATAAATTAATTAAAATTAGAGAAACAAACAGACAAAAAGAACTTAGGCAGAGACAAAGAGTGAGTGTCCAAGCTTTTGACAAAAAGGCCTTGCAGTTTTCCTGCAGTGAGTCCAGCAATGGCTTCTGGTCACACTTAGAATAAAACCCAAATTCCTTACCATGGCCTGGAGAGGCAGTGAGGTCTGGCCCTTGCCCCCCTCCAGACTTAACTCCTACCGTCTCACCCTTCCTCATTTCTGCTCTTCCAATTTGCCAAGATCTTGCCACCTCTCCTTTGCACCTGCTGTTCCCTTGGAATCACCCGTCCCCAGCAGCTTCCACAGCCCTCCTGGCCCAGCATCAGGATTACTCGGGAAGCTCTTAAAAAACCCACAGGCCAGGGCCTCATGCACAGCAGCTCTGACTCCCCAGGTCACGGTACCTGTATATATATGTTTTTAACTCCTGCACAAAGTTCGATGCACAAGCAGGGTTGGGGACAATTGCCCTGGATCTTCATAGAGCTGCTTCTTCTTTGAGGCCTCAGCTCTAATGCCACCTCTCAGAGAGGCCCACCCTGACCCCCAGCACCCCACAGCCCTGTTTATTCTCTCCATAGACGCCAACACCATCAGAAACTGTCTAATCTCTTCGTTTGCTGCCTGTCTCCTCCACTGGGATTTGAACCTCCCTGCGGCGTGACTGGGCCTCTCTCTTCGCTGCTCCAGCCAATACAGGAGCCACAGTCCACATGGGGCGACTACTGGGCACCAGAAGCGTCACCGAACTGAGGTGTCCTTTCCGTGAGAAATCGTACAAAAGAGGAGAGACATAAAATACTAATATTTTGCAAGATGAAAAGAGTTTGGGAGATGAATTGTACAACAATGTGAATGTACTTCACACTACTGACTGTACACTAAGAAATGGTTAAAATGGTAAATTTTATGTTCTGTGTGTTTCACCACAACTAAAAACTTTAAAAAGACATGTTGAACATTAAAAAATTTCGTCAATAATTTTTAATACTGACTACTTGTTCAAGTGATAACATTTTGAATATATGGGTTCCATAAAACCTATTACAGTACTAAAATGAATTTCACCTGTTTCTTTTTACTTTTTTTTTTTCAGGGTGGCTATTAGAAAACTTTACGTTGCTTATGTGGTTCCTGTTTGTGGCTTGTGTTACATTTATGTTGGATGGCGCTGACCTAGAACTGTGGCCGGCTCACAGTAGGCACTTTGAGTTGAATATCAGAATGAATCCGGTTGCTGCCAAAGAGGTGCTCTGATGAGCGTAAGCGCGCTGTCCTGTCTGCCAGGCTGCAAGAGGGTGGGAGGGAGGCTGCGGTGGAGCGTTCATGTAACTAAGTCATCATAATTAATACTTAACGTCTATTATTATGCTGATAACAGCAGCTGCAGTTTGTGGAGCACCTAACGTGCGCCAGGAACTGTCACGGCACTTTGTCCACGTCATCTCATTTCATTTTCAAGTTAGTTAGCCCTATAAGGAACCACTGCCTCCATGAGACAGCTGGCTGCCCAAGGTCACCCAGCGGGTGAGGGGAGAGCTGGGGCTGTAAAGGGCTGGCCCAGCCGCCCCAGTACACCTGCCTCCCGCCGGGGCCAGGTCCCACGTGCCATCCTGTCATGTAGGACTTGCAGGCCCTGCCTGAGCCAGACAGTGGGCAGGGGCTTCTGGCTTCTGGAGCCAACAGAGAGCCCCCATGAGGCAGCGAGTCCCTGCCCTCAGTGTCCAGGAAGAGAATGAAACAATTTGTAATCTCCGATCTCCTCGAGCTCACCCAGCCAGATCCGCTGCCGGCCCTCTCAATTTCAAGGACTCCGGGAACCGGTCCTGGCCCAGGTGGTCATTCTTGCTCAAGGCAGTTGTGGCGGATG
This sequence comes from Aethalodelphis obliquidens, assembly GCF_003676395.1. NCBI lineage: Eukaryota > Metazoa > Chordata > Mammalia > Artiodactyla > Delphinidae > Aethalodelphis > Aethalodelphis obliquidens. The sequence continues at coordinate 20,451,502 of NW_020837974.1, forward strand.
GCGCTGGGCCCGGCCTGACCTGCCAGAGGGCCCTGCCCCGTCCCTGAGGCTGCAGCAGCCACAGGATCTGTGGGTGTGGCCTCTCCCCTCCTGTCCTGTGGCTTTCGGGCCTGGAGCTGCAGGCCCAGACCCACCTGAGACTCCATCTCTGGGGCTCAGATCCTCTTGAGCAGGGCCCCCTGTGGTGTCTAATGTGAGGCCTTTTTGGAGGGGGTCTTTGGTCCTAAGATGCAAGAATCAGAACCCTTTGTAATGGGGGAGGGGTGCAACGCATAGACAGAAAATTCTCCCACGTCTGGGCTCCAATTCCATCTTTAAACTGTCGATATGAACTTGAGGAAACTGCTTGGGTCTGGTCAGAGACAGTGACTGAAGAAGCCAATAAAGACCTGGTTTCCGGGACTTCCCTGGTGGCGCAGTGGTTAAGAATCCACCTGCCAATGAAGGGGACAGGGGTTCGAGCCCTGGTCCGGGAAGATCCCACATGCCGCGGAGCAGCTAAGCCTGTGCACCACAACTACTGAGACTGTACTCTAGAGCCCGTGTGCCACAACTACTGAGCCTGCGTGCCACAACTTTTGAAGCCCGCATGCCTAGAGCCCGTGCTCCGCAACAAGAGAAGCCACAGCAATGAGAAGAAGCCCGTGCACCGCAACGAAGAGTAGCCCCCGTTCGCCGCAACTAGAGAAAGCCCGTGCGCAGCAACAAAGACCCAACGCAACTAAAAAAAAAAAAGACCTGGTTTCCTAGACAACAGCTGGGTGTCAAGGAGCCTGACCTCAGAGGGACCTCTGGGGGACCTCAGAGCCCCCAGCCTAGGTGCGGACCAATGGATGGGTCAACCAGTGCCTAGCGGTTCTCAAAGTCTGACCCCAGAGCAGCTGCTGCAACATCACCTGGGAACTTGTTAGAAAGGCAGCTCCTCCTGAATCAGAAGCTCTGGGTTTGAACAACTAACCTGGGTTTTCACAGCCCCCTAGGAGATTCTGGGCCACGCTAAATTTGAGGCCTATAGCCTTACTACTCAAGTACCAGGACCAGGCGATAAGCATCACCTAGCAGCTTGTTAGAGACACAATATTCAGGCCCCACTTCACTTACTGAGTCAGAATCTGCACTTACCAAGACCCCCCGGCACTCGTGTACATGTTAAAACTTAGGACGCGCTAGCCTAGAGTTCCTCGCCATAACGTCAGGGGTCTCAAACTCAAATGCTTCCAGGGACCAAGCAGGTGATGTTAAAAAATGAAGCCAGGTTAGATCCAGCTGATTATTGCTCTTTGGAAGTGTGAGCCCAGGACAGCCAGATCTTCCAATTTTTCAAGAGAATCTGGAAACCCAGATGCCAAAGTGAAATGTCCTGATTTAAAAATTACTGTGTGTGGGGGACTTCCCTGGCGGTCCAGTGGTTAAGAATCTGCCTTCCAATACGGTTCAGTCCCTAGTTGGGAAACAAGATTCCAAATGCCACGAGGCAACTAAGCCCACAGGCTCTAGAGCCCACATGCCACAACTAGAGAGCCTGCACACTGCAACTACTGAGCCCGCACGTCCTGGAGCCTGCACACCACAACTAGAGAGAAGCCCACGTGCAGAAACAAAAGATCCCGTGTGCTACAACGAAGATCCCACATGCCACAACTAAGACCCGACACAGCTAAGTAAATAAATAAACATTAAAAAAATTACTGTGTAGGTCACACAAAATCAGGCCTATGGGGCACAAGCATATAGGCCTTGGGGCAGGAAAGGTGCCTCATCTCTGGGTAAGCTTTCTGAGCTTGGGACAGCCCTCCCAGGCATGGCAAGAGGCACACAGTAGGAACTCAAGGGCTGGGACAGAAGTTCCCAAATTCGTCTGCATAATGGAACCACAATTACATTGAGTAGCTGTCGCAGCTACTCAATGCTGCCATGGGAGTGTGAAAGCAGCCAGAGATAATATTAAATGACTGAGCATAGCTCAATCATTTTTTCTTTTCCTCTGGCCGTGCCGCGCCGCTTGTGGGATCTTATCTCCCCGACCAGGGATTGAACCCAGGCCCCTGGCAGTGGAAGCGTGGAGTACTAACCACTGACCACCAGGGGATTCCCAGCGCAGCTGTGTTTTAATAATTCTTTATGAACACTGAATTTTAAGCTGCATGTAATTTACATGTGTCACAGAATATGATTTTTCTCTTGATTTTTTTTTCAACCACAGAAAAGCCATTCTTAGCTCATGGACTGCACAAACTTGGCCTTTGGGCCATAGTTTGCCAACCTCTGGGATGGAGGAATGAATTGAGGGCCTGGAGGCCTGGACTGCAGTCCTTCTTCCCGGTATTTACGCACATAATCTCCCCTACACAATCTCTAAAACCTTAGCAGCACTTGATTATGAAAAGGTTATGCTGACAAGGCCCGATCAAGTATTGACTTGGTCTGGCTCTGGGCCAAAGACTTCAGATTAGACCCTAAATCCTTCATCACCCTGACAGGATTTTAGGGAGCTGCCTTCCAGTGGGCTACTCCGAACCCCACCTCCCTGGCTGGTGATATCATTGATCCTTAACATGTAGTGACCATTTAGCTATGTGGTGGGCACTGTCCTTAGAGCTTTACCCGAATCACCTCATTTCCTTCTCACTCCCCAAGAGAGGGAAGACTAGTATATGCCATGTGTATTATCATATACCCATTTTTTAGATGAGGAAACAGAGGCACAGGTGATTTTCCTAAAGTCAGAGAGTGACAGGAGTAGAACAGGATTGAACCCAGGTCTGCATGACTCCAGAGGCTGCTCTCATAACCACTTTGCTATATTGCCTCTCAGTAATCCATCACTATCACCAGTCAACACGATGCCCAGACACAACCTTCTCAAGGACAAGCCTTGGGCAGCAAACCTGGGCCTCTGCATCTTAACTGGCATCCAGACACCAATCAACCTTCTCTGCCTTGGGCTGCAGCCAGACCTGGGAGACCCAAGATAGCTTCTGTACCCACCCCAGGAAGAAGGAGGCTAGCAGAGCTGCCTCGTACGACTGTGCACTGCACAACTCTAGGGGGCATTATTCACAATGTGCCCTGAGTGAACGGCACCCCTGGGCCCAAGGAGCTGGAGGCTGGAGGTGCTCATGTTGCCTGACCTAAGACTGGCCTTGGGTGCCCACCTTAACCGCTATTCAGAAACAATTCATCCAAAAGGGAGGCAGCCCAGAAGGAAACGCCACCATGGGCGGTGGAGGTGCAGGCTGGCAGCCTTGGGGAGCCCTTTGGGTCTGGGGCAGGGAGTGGCTGGCTCTTACTGGAACCTCCTCCATCCAACTTGGAAAAAGATCCTGCCGCCCGGTCTGTCTCAGACTGGACTGACCGCAGCTCCCAGCTCTGAACTGTTGGCCCTGCTCCAGGTGAGAGGTCCCCTTCCTATCCCTCCACACCCTGCCTCCCTGGAAAGAAAGAAGGGCTCTCAAGTGTTCTCTCCAATCCTGCCCCCAAGCTGCCCTGCGCTAGCCCTCCACTGCTCGTTCTCACCCTGGGCAACACCTGCCCCTGGCCATTCAGGGCCGCTGGGAGCTCCCAGCCAAATGCTCCCAGCTCTCCCCTTAACTACTGCTGTCCTTACCTGTGTGCTTTCCTGTGTTCGTTTTGCTTTTATGATTTGAGCCAGGCCCTGGGCCAGCACTTCACATGCACCAGTTCATGTGACCTTCATCACAACCCAATGAGGCAGGGACTATGATTATCCCCATTTTACAGACAAGGGCTTGGAGAGGTTCAGAGAGGTTAGGTTGCCTGCCCAAAGTCACACAGTTAAACAGTGTCAGGGCCAGGAATCAGATTTGGGTCTTTTAGACTTTAGAGCCCAATGCTTATCCTTCTAGGGGATGAATGTGTCATGTCCTCTAGGTTTGTTTCCCTATCTGCAGATTGGGTCTTGGGTCTGGGAAGCCATGTGGGTGACTATGATGTTGCTGCTGGTGATGATGGTGACGAAGGAGATGATGATAAAAATGGGGATGATGGTGATGATGATGACGTGCTGATGATGATGAAGATAAAGGTGATGGTGATGAGAGTAGTGATGAGAGGATGGGGATGAAAATGATGCAGGTGGTGATGATGATGATGATAATGATGGTGGTAATGACCATGATGTACCTACCCGATACAGTTATTGTGCAGACTACATGAGGTACTCAGGTAAAACATTGCTCACCATGCCTGTTCTATAGTTAGCACTCTACAAGTGTTGGGTCAGTTGAGGTCTCTGTGCCCTAGACCTCCAGAGTGGATTCCACTGCACTGGAGTGTGTTCAATAAACACCCTCCTCCTCAGACACTAGGTGAAAGGTGTGAATCAGAGACAAGAAAGGGATAAAAGAGTAACGTTTTTCTCTGTTGGTCCCTCCTACTTCCTGCTAAGTCTCCATTTCCTGCCAACCTCTGAAATCCAGCTTGGCTTTGGAACTAAGTCCCTGGGAGGGAGGCCTGGCCTCGGTGGGTTTCCTGGGCCCCAGGTGGCCTTCACCCAGGCCTCCAGGGAGATTCAGAGGCTGAGAATCTGGTGCCCAGGAAGGGGCTGCTGCCCCAAGAATCACAGCCATTTTCAAGCTGGGCTCCTACCTTCTCTGTTGGGGGAGATTAGGATCTTCATCCACACAGCGACCCAGGGTAGGTCCTAGGGGAGTGAACAGCTGAAACCTTATACTCAGCTGCTGGTAAACCAAGGGCTTTGAGAGCCATAGTCACAGAGTAAAAAATTTCCATTCCTCCTCCACACTCATCTGGAAGCTGAGGAGAGGCAGGGTGAGCTCTGTGGTCAGACTGCTTGAGTTCAAATCCCAGCCCCATCACTTGCTAGCTCCGTGTGACCTTGGGCAAGCTACTTAACCTCTCTGAGCCTGCTTTCTTATCTGCAAAATGCAGACAATTACATCACCTGTTTCACTGGACTGTTGGAATAATATGATGAGATCCCTCTCTCCAAAGGTCAAGTGAGGGAGAGTGTCTGTACCTTTATGGTCGCTGAACGAATTCTATGATGTAACGCTTGTGCCCGGCCGGTAGTGTATACTTTAAAATACTGCCTATTATTATTACAGAGGAGAAAGCCACATGGGCCCGCATTTCTCTGACAAACTATATCTTGTGTTGAGAGAAACTGAAGTCAGTTCATCCCTGTGCACAAGGCAAGCAGAATAGCATGGTTCCCAGACAGAGCGGCCGCACCATCTGCAGTGACTGAGATGAGTGTTGGAGCTGTCTGGCTACAGGGAGGAGTTTTTAGCCAATTAGATCCTAAGATCCAACAGGAACACAGCTCCACCCACCTCAGGCCCAGCCACTGGTGGGCCACAGTGGGAGTTCAAGAGTGGGAGTGAGGATGCAGAGGGGGTCTTGGGTGAGGGTCTCGGAGTCTCCTGGGGGCTGAGACGTGTGACCTACTCCACCCTGTATCTCCAGGGCCTAGTCCGTCACTGGCAATCATCCAGCCACCTGTCATTCATTCACTCAACCAATATTCATTGAGTGTCTACTGGGAGCTGGGGCTGCAGCAGTGAAGCAATGGACAAAATACACAAAATTTGGCCCCTAGAAGTTTAAATCCCTGTGAACTAGCGTTGTAGCCTTCAGGAAACACTCCCTGAATATTCCCAAAGGCCAGGAAATGTGTCTGATGCCCCACCCCACCCCCGCCTTGCTCTGCCAGGTTCTTTCTTCTATGCGGGGAGATCTACCCAGTGGGTGGGTCATCCTATGGCCAGGCTGCCACCCACTGTCATCTGGTGTCAGAGGGGTCAGGGAGGGTGAGGCCTAGACCGGGTCCTGCTCCACCAGCCAGCAAGCTGCAATCAGCCGGTCCACCCTGCGCTTGAGTATCACCCCTCCCTGAACACACACGCCCAGGCCGATTCTGATCTTTCAACTTTCCCTGAATTCTGCAGGTGTCTAGGTCTTTTCAGCCCAGGACTCTCCTCCCACTGCCCCACCCGCATCCCTTCTTGAAGCAGGGCTAGAACAGCATTTCTGGAGTTAATCAGAGCAGTAGGGAGGGTGGGGCCAGTGAATGGGGGTCAATTCCCTGCTGCTAAGGTGCTGTGCTTGCTTACTTACGACCCTGCAGGAGGTCCTATTGTCTGCAATCCACAGGCCAGGGTTGGGGCTCAGAGGTTAAGTGTCTTGCGCAAGGTCACACAGAGCTAAGCTCCAACTCCAGCCTGTTTAACTCCCAAACCCTTAACCGTTACATCAACTGACTGTCCAAAGAAGACAACTAAGGCGTCTGGGGGATTTCAACACTCAAGGCGTGGCAGCAATGCTCTGAGGACAGGAGCAGTCTCCCCAGGCAGTCTGCAGTAAACCAGGCCCCCCAGGCCCAGTAAATGCCCCTCCTTCCACTTGGGAGCACCCAGCCCGTGCCAAGCACACGTCTAACATTTTACATTCTGCCCCCCCCCACCCCGCCCAATCTCTAAAACAGCCCTTCAAAGGCTGCCTTCCGGTCCACCCCGACCCTCAGCCTCAGGCCCCGAAGGTCTCGCTTACCCGCCAAACTCCTCCTCACTGTGGTGCAAACCGCTGAGAAAGGACAAAGGTGATCCCTCCCGGGGTGGGAGGGGGTGCCTCTCAACCAGCAAAATCAACAAGCTCCGCACACAGACAGGTGAGAGTGGAATTTCAGGAATGAGCTTGTTTTGGGAGGTTGCAATCCAGCCCCCACTTAAGGTCCTTGATGGAGCCCGTGTGCAGGTGCGGCTCCTGAAGGAGGGTGTGCCAGGCTTCCCAGGCCTTAGCCCTCCTTCCAGGCCTCAGCTTGGGAGTGAGTTCCCCAGCACGTCAAGAGGAAGCAAAGCTACCTGTATCGTCCCAGAGGTCTGCACGGAAAGGGCCCCTGATCTTCAAGACACTGGGGAGAAGGAGAAAGTTGGGGCTGAATCTGGGCTCTGTTGTTATCACTTGTGAGGCCTCTTGGGAAAATCACTGAACCCCTCGGAGCCTCTTACTGCCTCATTCCTCATCAGCTGGCCTCCTCTTACCTTATCTTGGCCTCCCCAACCCATCCCAGGGAAGTCCTGCAGATTCATCTCAGCCCCCTGACTGTATTGCTAGGATATTGTTTCCTTAGTGTAAAAAATAAATTCCTCTTTTAAAAACAAAAATGCTAAGACTTTCAGGCTTATTTCAAGTTTATTTATTTTCTTAACAATTACTTAAGACTTACTGTGGGCCAGGCAACACTCTAAGCACTTGACATCTTTGATCCTCTAACATCCCTAATGGGGTGAGAATTATTATCACCTCCAGTTTGCAGAAGAGAAAAGTGAAACACAGAGAGGTTAAGTAACTTGCCTGAGGCGACACAGCTAATAAGTGAGAGTCAGGATTCGGATCTCTGTAGGTTAGGAGGCCACAGGTTTAGAACTGCTGCACCTTTGGTGGATTCCCACCAGCCAAGATAATTCTGTCTGACTCGACGTTCTGTGATTTTACACTATGGAAATGCATTAAATTTTTGCAAATACAAAGTGATATAAAAATATAGGTGGTTCTTTTATAAACTCCCTGTATATAAACTCACTCCACCTGAATCTGCTGGTCTTAATATTTGGCCCAGTAGCTGATTCTAGCCTCCCTATCCTCTTGAACCTGACCTCCTACAGCTGTTCCAGAGATGCAGAGCAAGCACTCTGTATAGATAAAGTCATCTAATCCTTGCAGGATTCCCTGCAGGTACTCTCTGACAACCCCATTTTGTAGGTGGGAAAACTGAGGCTTTAAAGAAGTACACACACTTGATCAAGTATACACAGCTAAGAAGTGGTGGCATCAAGGACTAGAACCCACGCAATCTGATATCAAAGCCCCTACTTGTTTCTTTGTCATCCCTAAATATTTTCACTGTGGCAAAATATACAACGTAAAATTTACCATTTTAACCCTTTTTTGGTAAAGATATACTTTAATGTCAAGATTCAGGTTGAAACATAATTGTCTTACAAAGATTGTGAATTGAAATGTCATAATTGGAGTTGCAAGATGCCACACCAGCCCCCCTCCCAGCCTTTCCTGCCTGTGTCTTACATCAAAGGAGTTAAATCTGTTCCACAAAATAAAACTTAAAGTAGCCTTGGCTTACCAGCAATTACACTTTCACTTTTCCCATCCAGCTAATTGTTTTAAAACTAACTTCCTAATACGCTGTCAGTGCAAATTTATTCATAATAGACATGAACAAAAGGGTCGCCATTTCAACCATGTTTAAATGTACATTTCAGGGGCGTTACGCATTCACATTGTTATGCAACCATCACCACTTATCCATCTTCAGAAAAATTTCATTATCCCAACCAGAATGAAACTCTGTACCCATTAGACACTAACTCCCCATTCACCCCTCCCCCTCAGCCCCTGGTAACCTCTCTCCTACTTTCTCTGAATTTGCCTCTTCTAGACGCCTCATATAAGTGGAATCATACAATATTTGTTCTTTTGTGATACAGGCCCTACTTAAAACCATAATTCATTTTTTATTTGAAAACATATTATATAATTTGGGTCGTAGTCAAAGGGGGAGTTAACCTTATCTCTAGTGTCATGCTTGTTTTAAATAAGGAGAAAGAAGATACATGTGGCTAGATTTTATAACTATAATATAACAACTGTATGAGGGAAAAAACATCTAATGAGTACCAAATTGTATGCAATGAAAGGTAAGTCTCCTCATGTATCAGTTTCCCTCCTCAAAGTTAACCAGCTTCTAGTGTGTCCTCCAGATTCTAATGTGCATATACAAATATATACACATATAACATTGAATTCCTTTTTAAAACACACACACACACACACACACACACACACACGTGGTAGAACACTATACACTGTTCCATACCTTGCATTTTTCTTTTAACAATACATCTGGGAGATGGTTTCACATTTATTCTTGCAGAGCTACTGCTTTCTTTTGAACGGCTGCATCATATTCTCTTGCATGGCTGTCCTGACATGTACAGCACTTAGTTCCCCTCTGGTGGGTGTTTAGCTCATTTCCAATCAATTGCTCTCACACACAGACTATCTTTGTTCTAACATGATGCGCCCAATGCAAGGATATCCACTGGATAAATTCCAAGAGGTGAAGTGGCAGAGACAGAGGGCATGAGCATCTTCAATACTGACAGTTTTCTTACCCCCGCCTCAGGTTGCCCCAATTTGTGCTCCCACCAGCAGAGTCAGAATCCCGGTTGCCACACCAGCACTGAGTGTTACCCAGCGAACTTGCAGGTGGAAAACAGAATCAGTGTGGTTTTGTTGTGCATTTCTGTTTTCAGAGTTCAGCATCTTTTCATCTGTTTGAATTCAATTGTATTTCTTTTTATGTAAACAGTAGAATCATATCCTCTATTCCTTACCCCCCACTCCCCCCACTTTTGGATCACGTGGTTCGTCTTTCATTTATAAGAGCTCTCTATGAAATTAACTCTTTCTCATAAAAGTGGCAAATACTTTCACTAGTTTGACATGCCTGGGCTTATGGATTTTTGTTTGTTTGTTTTGGTCATGCAGAAGAAATTAATTTTTATGTAGCCAGACTCAGCAACTTCTATCTTTAAGGCAAGGCCCGTGCTTCTACCCATTAGGCTGTACTGCCTCCCCGCTCTGATCAGCGCTTTGAAGAAGACACGTGGAGTGGGCCTGCTTCTTGATTGGAGGTCCTCGGCAGAATATTATTGTCCCCAACCTAGACTTGGACCTGGACATGTGTTCTCAAGGTGCCAAGGGAGAAGAGACTGTTCACAGAGAGACTCTAATCACGAGTTTTACTGGGAGGGGGACAGGTCCTCAGCTCCCTGATTCCGCACTAGAAAATAACTCCTCTGAAAGTCAAATCTTGCCCCAGGCCCTCAAGGTGGGCCCACTGGAGGCTGTGAGACTAGAAAGGAGAGCACGTTCTAGAGAATAAAACCCCCACTAGGCCCCTTGGCAACTTTCCTATCTGTAAAGAAGTGGTTCTTTCCAGCCTCCCACACTGGAGGGGATGTGCCTTTGTCTTAGCGCATCCCCTCCAGGTTTGGTCTTTGCAAGGGCAGAATTCTCACCACCAACCCACTCTTCTAGAGGGAGGCGGATGCAGGTGGCCAAAGAGGATCTCATTTGAAGGTTTCCTCCAGACCAGTGATTCTGAAATTTTAGCTTTCATGAGAACCACCTGGAGGTCTTGTTAAATTACAGGTTGCTGGGCCCACCCCCAGAGTCTCTGACTTAGTAGGTCTAGACGGGGTCTGAGAATCTGCATTTTGAAAAAAATCTGCAGGTGATGCTGAGGCTTCTGGTCCAGGGACCACAACTTGAGACCCATTGGCCCAGGACATCCACTCCCTGGAGACCCCCATCTCAGGCTGGGCAGTGGTATGAGTTAGGGTGAGAGGCCTGGAAGAACACGGGCTTCATTCAATCAAAATAACAGCAACTGCTCTGTGCCAGGGGCTGTGCTATGGGCTGTGCATTCATTCTCATCTCATCCTCACACCAAGCCCACGAAGTAGGTTTTACTGGTACTAACTCCACTTTACAGTGGAAAAACTGAGGCTCAGAGAGGGTGCATGGGCTTTAGAATTAGACAGATCTGGAGTCTGATTCCAGCTCAGCCACTGACCCATCGTGTGAGCTCCTGAGCAAGTGACTTACCATCCCTGAGCCTCTAACTCATCAGTAAGTGGGGACCAAAAACCTGATTCTTGGGGCATTATGAGGATGACAGGGCTGATGATTATAAGGGCATCTGTAAAGCACAAGAAATGTACATCTCCTTTCTTGCCGCAAGCCCCATCAGGATCTCAAGGTCCTTTTCTCCAGATCCATCTTCCCTCTCCCTATACTCTGAGATACCTTACCAGAAGTCACACTGGACTACTGTCACTTCCTAAACCTGCTTCACCTGGTCATGCTCCCAGGCCTTTGGAAAGGCTGTTTCCTCTGTGTGGAAATGCCTTTCTCACGCTATTGCTCCAGAGAAACTCCTATTCATCCTTCAAAACCCACCTTAGAAGTCCCCTCCTTTTTGTCACTTTCCTTGAAATGTTGTCCTCCTCCTGCCCTTGGAAAGGCAGGAGGAGGACAACATTTTCCTCTTTCACTTGTGTTCCCATAACATTTTATATGGAGTACAATCTGGAATACAAATTGCACTGTTACAGGGACCAGGCAACTTATACCACCACCAGCAATCATCAGCATCATCAGCACTTAGTGTTTTCCATGCACCAGGCACTGTTGTAAGAGGCTGAGGTTTGTTGATTCATTTAATGCCTAAAATAGCCCTCCCTCTGAGGTGCTACTTATTATCCCTATTTTCCATATGAGGAAATCGAATCACAAAAACGCTAAATATTTTGCTTTAGACCATACAACTAATCCATGCCAGAGCTGGGATGCAGAAGCTGGCTGTGGAGTCTGTGTTATTAACATTTATATTATGCTGCTCTTTATGAATGAGGGGTGGGCCAGGTGGGGACTGTGCCACCCTGGAGGGCACCTGCCCCATCCCAGGGGGCAGCCGAATGTTAGGGCTGGAGTTGTCAGCCTTTCTGATCCTCTTTTCTCAAGAGGATCCAGAAATATGAAGTTTTATGTGACATCTCCCACCTTTTAAAATCTTGGGAGTAAGCTAAAATTGAAAAAGGAGTGTGGACCTCACAAAAGCTGCACACAGGCCTGCTTTGTGGGAACCTCGTCTCAGTTTGTTTCTGCATCTTAGCTCAGGGCTAGGCACACAGTAGGTCCTTTGTAGGTGCCATGACACTTCTGGACCTCACTGTGAGGTGGGCGTGGCTCTCACAAGCTGAGCTCTCATCCCAGTCCCACTCAGCACTGAGATTCTCTGACCTGCACTTGGGATGTGGACGAGGTCCCAAACGGTGGCCCTGAGCACCACCCCAACCTTGGGGCCATCTCCAAGTCTCCTCTGTCCAAGATAAGACTTCCTGCTTTCCAAGTGCTGACAATGAGTTAAGTGTTTTGTTTCGTCAACCCACTGATCCACTCAACAGATCTGGGAGGCTGCCATGTTCATCATCCCCGGGTTACAGATGCGAAACTGTGGCTCAGAGAGTGGATGGGAATTATTGCCCAAACTAGGAAGAGGTGGAGCTGGGACTGTGATGCACACAGCTCTGATTCTAGCTTTTCCCCAACCAGCTGTCATCAGGCTTCCACCCAACTTTTGATAGTTCTGGCCCACGTTCTAGGGCAAGCACACTCCCACGGTACAGCCCAGACCTGGAAAGTTTGTGGTATGCAGATAGGACCCTGGACACTCCAGTCTGTCAGGCATGGTTTCTAGCTCCTTCTGTGTCTTATTGGATGGCGGGGATGGCATTGAGAGTGTCTAGAGGGAACTCCTGGACATGGTCCCTTATGGGAATTCTGCCCACTGGGGCCTGGACAGGCAGAACTTGTGGCCTGGCTCAACCCCAGGCCTTTGGGCTCAGCAGCAACTGCAGATCGCAGGGTATAGTGTTTGTACGTGTCCACAGACAGAAGGATAGAGATGTGTGTATGTGCACCTGTGCATGTGTGTATGCCTTGTGTATGTGTGCACGCACGTGCGTGTACAATGGAGAACAGGGGACCTTGTCCCCCAAATTCAGATCCTGTGAAGTTAGTTTAGGACAAAGTACAAAGAAATCTAAACCCAGAGATGTCAATTTACAGCAGAGGTTGAAATATGAAAGAGTCCCCTAATTTTTACAACTTAACTGCCCATCGGTAGGCGTATCCGTGGTGGAAAACAAGGCAGCAGTTAAAATAAATAAGCTACATTTTATATGCAGCAACTTGGATAACTTTCAAAGAAATGATAACTGGGTGGAGGGGGGTGGCAAGTTTCAGAATGATGTGCATGGATTATACCGTTTCTATTAAAACATCCACCCACAACATTACTCTGCAGTTTACATACCTTCTATGGGTACGCATGTATACAACTGCCTGGGTGTAGGAAAGGCCTAGAAGGAACTCCCCAAATTACGAAGGCAGTTACCTTTGCGGGGGCAGGGAGGTCAGGGGTTGAAATTTACAAAGGAGAATGGATCTGTGTACTCCTCGCGGCATCACACAGTTCAGTGGGCTGGTACGTTGGGCCACTGGTGGATGTCACGTGGAGGCCACAGGGAGGCTTAAGCCTGGGGAACAATTCACACAGGACCCCCATTGACTCTCTGAGGGCTCTGCTGTCAGGGACAAACCACCGCTTTGGCTGTTCTGCCCTCACTCCCTGGTGGAGATGGGGTGTGGGAGCTGTCCTGCCTCTTGTGGATGGAGGAGCTCTGCTGCTTCCTCCGGAAACCTCCCCCTGCCTCAGTTTCTCCCTCCACACTGGAGGGAGAGGTTCCGCCCCAGCTGTCCGCCCCCACCCCCTGCCCAGTACCCCCAAATCTCCGACACATGCCGCTCTGGGGGATAGCAGGGCCTCCGGATCTGGCCTCCTCCCAGTGTGGCCCCAAGGGGGACAACTCAGGGAATGAACCCCCATTGCCCAGAAGCGGGCTGGCAGAGGAGGCTAAGGTGGGCTCTGGGGTCAGACTCCCTGGGTTCAAATCTGGGCTCAGCAAGTTGTCCCTGGAACTCGGGGAGGCGTCTCCAGCCTCTGACCCTCAGTTTTCTCCTCTGTAAAATGGGGACACCAAGAAGGGCCTAATTCCAGCAAAGCGTTGTGCGTCCCGGCGCCTAGCCCGTGCTCTCAGGTGTCGCTGCTGTTGCGCTCCCGAACGACACCTCACCCCGCCCCTCGGGGCCGAGGACGCGGCCGCCCTCTCTGCCGCCCCTGACAGACACTCATCGCCCTCTCCCGGTCCCTCGGCTCGCATCCGGGGGCTTCCCCACTCCCCACAATCCTCTGCGGTGGTCCCCCTACGCCCGAGGCCGGGTCCCCGCAGCGCCGCCGAGCGCCCTCCGGTGGGAAATGGCGGGGTGGGCGGCGGGGGAAAGCGCGGAGCCCGGCGTCGCTGACGTACCTGCTTCCCGCGGCGGCTTGGGATGCGCGCGGCTGGCGGCGGCGGCGGCGGCGGCGGCGGCAGCTGCTGGGCAGTTGTCACGGTGGCGCCGCGAGCGCGCGGACAGGTACTGGGAGGGAGCGGGCGGCGGGGCTGGGAGGTCCGGGAGCGCGGCGGGCGGGGCTTGGCGGCGCCGACGGCCCGGGCCCCCGCCCCCGCCCGGCGGGCCACCGCCCCCGCTCGGCTCCCTGCCGCCCCTCTTTCTCGCTCTCACCCGAAACAAGCTCCCGCCGCGCGCGTTCCCTCGTGCCCGCTTCCAAATCCACGTCCGCCCGGCACACCCACCCGGACCCCTCGCGCACACACCCCGCATTCTCCCTCTGCACATCCGGACCTGCGGCACCAATATGTACGCACAGACCCCGTCATCCTCGTGTTCCCCAGACAGACCACTGTCCCCACAGTCCCCTACCCCGCCCCCCCAACACATACGTGCCCCGTGCAACACTTCATCCTGCCCCGCGGTGTACCTGGACACATTGCGCACACCTGTACGACCACGCCCATCACATCCACACCCCCGCAGGCACAGATTGTCCTCTGGGCAAGGTGAGGACTTCAAGGAGTTTGCATAGGAACAGGCTTCTGCAGCTGATTTCCCTGTCCCTCACCGACCTCTGCATTCCCTCACCCTCACCTTTGCTTTCTCAGGGACCTTCTCCTTCCTTGGCCTCAGCCACATCCTCCAAGGTCATTCCCAGATCCCCGTCAGCCCCTGAAGGCCCCGTCCGTTTGGACCTTTGGCTTCCTGCCAGTGACACCCACTACACCTGTGCTTCCGCCTCAGCATGCTGCCAGGCCCCCTTCTCTAATCCTCATTTCCTTCCCTCTTCTCATCAGTTCCAAGGACTATCATTTCAGTATCTTCATTTCACGTGTGCATGGCAAACCCCAAATGTCAGCCTGTCTTTGTCTTGCCATTTAGAGACTGTTCCTTTTCCCTTGCGGCTGTAACAAGCGACCACAAATGTAACTAGCTTAATACACATAAATGTATTATCTTACAGTTCTGGAGGTCAGAAGTCTGACACCACTAAAATCAAGAAGTGGTACGACTGTGCTCCTTTTGGAGGCTCTAGGGGAGAATCTATTTCCTTGCCTTTTCTAGCTTCTAAATACTGCCTGCATTTCTTGGCCAGCAATGTCAGGCCAAGTCTTTTGTATATACCACATCTCTGGTACTCTCTTCTGCCTCTCTCTTCCACTTATAAGGACTCTTGTGACTACATTTGTTCTACCTGGATGGATAATCCAGGATAGTCTCTCCATTTCTAGGTTAACTGATCACCAATCTTAATTCTAACTGCAGTCTTACTTCCCCTTTGCCCTGTAATTTAACATATTAACAGGTTATAGGAATGAGGACTTAGACATCTTTGGCTGTTATTCTGTCTATCACAGAGGCTGAGCCCTGTTGGAGAAAATTAGTCTTCCGAGAGGATTTTTGCCACTATAAATTTATGAACTCTACAAGCAGAAAGACCCCTATCACTGTCAGTATTTGCAGTAGAAAAATAATAAAATAAAATGTGGAATGGTTATGTGATGGAATACTATACAGTACTGAACAAGAACATATTCCACCTATGCATATGAATGTTCAAAGACTTCAAAATCATGAATGAAAAAAGCAGGAGAATTGAAAAAACAATGAGAGCAATGAGTGCTTACTCTGTGGCAGATGGTGTTTCTAGGCACTTATATTAAAACTCACAGCAATCCCCTGGGGTAATACAGATGAGGAAGCTATGGCACAGGAGGTTGAGTAACTTGCCCAAGGTCACACAACTAGGTAGCATCAGAGTCGGGATTTGAACCCAGAGTCAGTCTTAATCCAGAGCCTGTGCACTTCACTGCAGCAGAGTAATTTGTACAGTATGAATGATTTCAAGTTAATTTTTTAGAGCACATAAAACTATATATATATCCAAATCACTTTGCTGTATACCTGAAACTAACACAATATAAATCAACTGTACTTCAATTAAAAAAAAGATAGGTGGATTCATATATCTGCTTCTGAATTCAGTCTGTTGCATTATGTTGTTTAGTGGAAATAAATAAAGGAAATCCAGCCTCATGTAATTTTACCCACCATTGCTTTTGTCAACCATTGCTTTCCTCAGTGCAAATGTCAACATGGTGACCAGGCAAGTAACATCTTAGTATTATTATGACAATATAATTATTATTGTATTATTGACACACTCCCACTCTCCCCCACCCCTCCACCAGAAGTCTGTGAGCCACACTTTGAAAACCATTAGCATAAAAACCACTAGGTTTGATAAACCTAGTATATCTAATATCAACAATTTCAATTGTTGTTGTTCAATTTCAATTGTGACCACTGAAATTGTTGATATTAGACTATTATTGACCTACAAAAATGGCAACATCATATGGTTCCACCCAGTGCGTGTTATTTTGGAGGGTTTTCCTTTTGGTTCCCACCCTGCTTCCCTGGCCAGGCCCTGTTGTTGAACATCACTGGGTGCGTCTCCTCTGAGACTGTGTTGCTGTGCGCGGCTTTGTACAAATGATACGTCTTTCTTTATGTCATGATTTCCAGTGTGGGGGGGAGCTGGAGTTTGGGGGGTGTATAGGAACTACGAACTGGTTGATGTTAGGCTGACATATTTTAAAGTATGTATTTTAAGCAGTTGTGAACGTGGAGAGGGGTGTTCTCAGAGCTGGCTGAAGGACGTCAGAAAGTCCACGTGGACTTCTGTCAGGTGTTTAGAACTATGGATCATTTGGCAAAAAAACAAAACCCCTTTTTCTAGACAAAGACATGTGGGCTGAGTTATGGCACAGTTGGATGCATTCACGTCTGGATAGATTCATGAGTGGTTTGGGAGGTAAGTGACCCCAAAATGTTCTATTGAATATTTATATACTATTGTGGAAGAATAGTCCTCCTGCTTTCTTTAGTCAAGTTAGTGCAATTCTAAGAGATGATGAGATAGGAAAAGGGATCCAAGATCAGTCAAGCCAGCCCTGGGGATCAGTGGGGTGTTAAATGCCATTTTTATAACCACTATTTAAACAATACATTGTATAAAAGATAAGGCGATTATTCTTTTCATTTCCCCCTAAGGAGGGGGTCACTGAGCATCCATTCGTTCTACTCTAGGTAACTGCCTGTGACTTAGTTCTGGGGTCACCACCCCTTCCTCACTCCTACCCCATATTTTGATCCTGGTGACGCTTATTTCATGTATCACCGCCCCATTCAGGGTTGATACTACCCCAGCCTAGAAATCACACATTGTATTCCTCTTGGGATATTGATTGGTTCAAAGGAGGGAATGAGACACAACTCAAAGTTAACCGTAGCCAATGAAACTCTACACAGGGACTTTCTCTTTGAACTCTTAGGGAGTCCCACCTGCTTCCGAGTGGTTCAGATATGGAGCTGCATCTGGGAAGAGGCTGCATGAGAACGAATCCCATCCAGAGAGAAGACAGAGAGGAACTAGGTCCCAGTTTCATCGTCTGACCCACATGAAGCCATACCTGTCCTACCCCTGGACGTTTCAGGTGCATGAGGCTATACATTTACTTTCTGCTAAGCCATCTTGGGTTGGGGTGTCCGTTGCTTGCAACTAAAGACTCCTAAGTGATTCTGGTGAAAATTTTATCCAAACTACAGAAGAAGGAAGTCAGGAGGGACAGTTACAGAATCCTGACATCTGGAATGTCAGGTTCCAAACTAAGATAAACTACAACAAGCAGAGACGTGAAGTCCTGCAGTTAGGCTCAATCAGACAAATACTGTGCTTAAGTACAGAATGGGAAGCCATGGCTTGGGACCTGTGCCACCCTCTGAGATATAGAGCCTCTTAGAGATACAGCAGCACCTGCAGGTCTGGAGGCCCTGGGCGCTGGGTCTCTGGCTTTGTTGGCAAAATCCTTATCTGGGTCCATTGATCAAGGTGGGCCCCTGGATCTTCAGTTTCATTCCCCCAGGCCACAGCAAGCTTGGGTGTTCCTCTTCTCTGACCACAGCTTACCAGCTTACACCATGCCTGTCCTTTCTGTTATTCCACTTTCTCTCCCTGGGATAGCCCCCCTTGGCTTTCCCTTCCCCCCCATTACTACTACTAATACTGAACTGTGGTACCGTTTGCCAGGCACCTTGCTATGTCTCTATCCTCCCAAACAATCTTATGAGGTAGGTTCTATTTTTGTTCCCATTTTACAGATAAAGAAACAGACTTGCTGATGTCAAGGATCTTTGCCCAAATAGCAGCAAAGCCAGGTCTCTCTGTAACCAAAGTCCATGTTCTTAAGCATTTTCTTAAACTGCAGATTTGTAAACAGTAGGGTGTGTGTGTGGGGGGGGGGGAATGGAGGAAATCCAGTTTTCAAACATGTTTTGTAAGATCACGTGGTATTTAAAAAATTTTTTGAACCAATGTTTAAAAGTCAGAGAAGAGCTCATAAAAATCAGCTTCCTGATTCTCTGGAAAATAAGCAGTCAGGAGGTCTGGGGACAACAGGGCTTCCATTCCTGCTTGGTCTAAGTGACCTGGAGCTGGGTGGCAGCTGAATGGACCTGTGACTCCCCACTCCTGCAGTGGCCAGAGTCCCCACACCCAGCCTGCCTGCACGTTGATGCCCCACGGACATTTGAGAGTGGAGCCTCCGCTCTCAGCACCACCAGGCCTCCTTAGCTTGGTCTTCCCCGCTCCCCGGCCAGTCTTCCACAAAAGCCTCCAGCCCCTGCCAAGCTTGGCGCTTTCCACTTTGTTCCCAGAAGTCCAACCACAGAGGCCAGATCACACAGGGCACAGCCAGGCTGGCGCTCAGGGCTCACCTGGTCATTCGGAGCACATACCTTTCCATTTTTCTCTCCCTCCTGGCCTAGATGAAAATTTTAATCAGCTTCTGCGGTTTTGACCTGAGGAAAAGGAAGATCTGGGAACAAACTTTGCAACTTTGCTATTGAGGTTTTCAGTTGCATCCAGGAACCTTGAGAAAGGTCAGGTTGCAGCTTGGTGACTTTAAAACACTCGAATATTCTTACAATCTAGTCAGGGAAGACAGACAATAAACGAGACAAAGAAGCTTTTCGATGGTATAACTGCTGTGGAGAAAAAGAACGGAGGCCAAAGGGGATGGGGTGAGAATTCCCCGGCAGTTCAGTGGTTAGGACTCTGTGATTCTGCTGCAGGGGGCATGAGTTGATCCCTGGTCGGGGAACTGAGATCCTCAAGCCTAAAGAGGTGAGGAAGCCAGCCCTGCTGGTACCTGGGAGAAAAATGTACCAGGCAGAGGAACAAGTGCAAAGACCCTGAGGCAGAGCATGCCTGGCGTGTTTGAAGAGCAGTGAGGGTGCCAGTGTGTCTGTAGTGGATGTGAACAGGAAGACAGTAAGAGGGAGATTCAGAAAGTTCACATGGGGTGTGGAAACAGAACACAGGGCAGGGCCTTGTAGGTCAGTGTAGGGACTTTGGTCTTGAAGCACCGAGATGAGGGCCTTTCGAGCATTTGGGGTGATGTAACCTGATCAAAAAATTTTTAATGTATTTTTTTATTGTGATAAAATACACAGAACAATATTTATCATTTTAAAGTTTACAGTTCGGTAGCATTAAGTACATACACATTGTCGTTCAACCATTACCACCACCCATCTCCAGAACTTTTTCTCATCTTCCCAAACTGAAATTCTGTACCCATTGAATAATAACTAACCAGCCTCCTCTCCTCCCAGCCCCTGGTACTCAATATTCTACTCTCTGTCTGTATGAGTTTCACTATTCTAGGTACTTCATTTAAGTGAAATCATACAGTATTTGCCTTCTTGAGTCTGGCATATTTCATGTCTTCAAGACTCTTTCGTGTTATAGCATGTGACAGAAAGTCCTTCCTTTTTAAGGCTGAATAATATTCCAGTGTAAGTGTGTATGACATTTGTTTATCCATCCATCCACTGATGGACATTTGTGTTATTTCCGCCTTTTGGTTATTGTAAATACTGTTGCAGTGAACACGAGTGTACAAATATCTGTTCAACTCCCTGCTTTCAATTCATTTGGGTGTATCTGACCGAAAGTTGAAAAGACTCACTTTATAAGAAGGGTGGCAATGGCTGAAGCAGGGACCAGGGTGAGAGCTGTGGAGGGGGTGAGAAGCAGTTAGATTCTGGATATATTTTTCAGGGATAGCAGACATAATTTGCTAGGGGATCAGGTGTGGGGTGTGAGAGAATTTAGGACCAAGTCTTCCCAGACAACCCAGTACTTAATGAGTATCTTCACTTTTGAAGCTATTTAAGCAAGTTACAGAATAATGCCTGCCATATAACATTATTTACATAAAAACTATATAAAATAATAGGATACATTTTAATGAGCACATATAAGTTGATGTAAATGCAGAGACAGAGCTCTAGAAGGATACATATCAAGTTGTTAACCATGGTTACCTCTAGAATGAAAGAGAGGAAGCAGAGGTGAGGGGGGTCAAGGAGAATCTCATCTTCAGCTGTGTTCCCTTTTTAAAATAAAAAATATATTCATATAACACTTGTGTAATTAAAAACTTAAAAAACCCTAATAAATAGTGTTTACACTTTAAAAAGAATAGAAGGGGTTTGGTTTAATTTAGGACCAAGTTCTCCCAGCCAATTGGGTGTTGAATGAATCAGATTCAACTTTTTTTAAAAATTAATTTTTATTAATTAATTGTAAAGTATGGTTGCTTTACAATGCTGTGTTAGCCTCCACTGAACAACAAAATGAATCAGCCCTACACATACAGGTATCTCCTCCCATTTGGACTTCCCTCCCATTTAGGTTACCACAGTGCCTTAGGTAGAGGTCCCTGTGCTATACAGTACGTTCCCATCAGTTGTCTATTTTATACATAGTATCAATAATGTATATGTGTCGATCCCAGTCTCCCAATTCCTCCCACCCCACCCCTTTCCCCCTTGGTATCCATACACTCACTCTCTATGTCTGTGTCTCTACTGAGTCAGATTCACTTTTGAAGCTATTTAATTGATACTGACGTGGCCCGAATCACTGGTTCATGCTGGGAAGGAAAATAGGAGACTTTCATTTGGCTCGGTCTACTGAAAGTGAAAACCTTTCTAGCTAGCATGGGCCCAGAGCCCAGGACCGGCCAGGCAGCCTTAGAGAAGTCAGCAAAAATTAAAGTGTAATCACGTAAGTAACAATAATCATTTCAACAACATAAAATAGCAGGAACAACCGCTTACACTTAGGTAGCACTTGCAGTGCTGGCCACTGCTCTAAACATTTTACATGTACTAACTCACAATAGCCCAGGGAGGGATATTACTATCACCCTCATTTTACAAGGGGGAAATGGAAGCGCACATATTTCCACTGGTTGCACATTCTGGAGATCAAATTCATCTCCTGTTTCTCCCTTGCCTGTTTCTTGCCTCTTTTCTTCACTTCTGAGGTTTGGATCATATTGAAAGGCTTAGTACTGATGTAACAAACAATGAAGCTGTGGAGATGCCTACAGCAGGTCAGTTTCATTCTTGCTTCCCTGGCATGTTGGCACATAGTCTCCACACAGCTGACAGAATAATCCTTTTATCCTTTACTAATCCACATCATATGAAACAAACAAAAAAATGAAACCTAGAAGTCACCTTGGAAGATGCTGGATGTGGCAGGATGACTCTGAGATGGCCCCCAAGTTTCCTCTCCTAATGTTAACTCCCTTGTGTAATCCCCTCCCCAACCACGTAAGTGATATCAGAATCAAATCTCTCCCCAGCTGAGCCTTCCGGTGAGACCACAGCCCAACCAACACCTTGATGGTAGCCTCATGAGGGACCCTGCAACAGAGGACCCAGCTAAGCCATGCTGGGATTCCTGACCCACAGAAACTGTGAGATAATAAATGTGTGCTGTTTTAAGCCACTAAATGTGGTAGTTTGTTTTGTGGCACTAGAAAACTAATAGGCTAGAGAGGCAATTCATTATTTTGAAAGCATATAAATAAAGGAAAAGAGTCAAGCATGTATTCTGCCTGTCCTATACAGGGTAACCAAATAGGTGATGTGAGGAAATTTTCATATATATATTCCAGCTAATTAAAGAAAGAAAAAATAAAATGTCAGCACTTTGAAACTTCTAATGAGGGACTTCCCTGGTGGCGCAGTGGTTAAGAATCCACCTGCCAATGCAGGGGACACAGGTTCAATCCCTGGTCCGGGAAGATCCCACATGCTGCGGAGCAACTAAGCCTGTGCGCCACAGCTACTGAGCCTGCGCTCTAGAGCCTGTGAGCCACAACTACTGAAGCCCGTGCACCACAACTACTGAAGCCCGCACACCTAGAGCCCGTGCTCTGCAACAAGAGAAGCCACCACAATGAGAAGCCCACGCACCACAACGAAAAGTAGCCTCTGCTTGCTGCAATTAGAGAAAGCCCACGCACAGCAACAAAGACCCAATGCAGCCAAAAATAAATAAATAAATAAATGTTTTAAAAAAAAAGAAACTTCCAATGAATTAGTGGACCTAGGCAAAAGTCATTTATGGCTGCTTATATCATGAGATAAAGGACAATCAAACAGTATACACCTCTTGATGAAAGTACCCAAAATCATCTATGAAGTATTCTTGCCAGAAAAAAAGGACCTTTAGTCTGATTAGGTCTCTCTATATAACTACGAATTTACAAGAAATCCAGGGAACAGAGGAACTTGTTAAATAACACCATGGGGATGTAACCAGTGAAATTCAGATGGTGGGAAACTCTATAGGACGAATGACCTAGTTTCAACAGATTGAAAGAAACAAATAGAGATTGAGGAGAATCCTAGAGATCAGAAGAGACTTAAGAGCTATTTAAACAATTGTAATTCATGAATCTTACTTGGATGCTGCATCAGGCAAGTGCATCGGCACCATTTTTCCAACAGCATATGCTCACTTTGTGTCTCTGAGTCATATGTCGGTAATTCTTGCAATATTTCAAACTTTATTATTATTATATTATATTATTATGGTGATCTATGATCAGTGATCTTTGATGTTACTACTACAACTCGCTGAAGGCTCAAATGATGGTTAGCATTTTTTAGCAATGAAGTATTTTTTAATTAAGCTATGTACATTGCTTTATTATACATAATGCTATTGCATACTTAATAGACTATAGTAAAGTATAAACATAACTTTTATATGCAGTGAGAAACTAAAGCATTTGTGACTTGCTTTATTGTGATATTTGCTTTATATTCACAGTGATCTGGAATCCAAACCTTGCAATATGTCCGAGGTATGCTTGTATACAAAAATATTTAGAGGTGAAATGATAAGATGTCTGGGATTTGCTTCAAAATAATCCATTTGGGTGGTGCGGGAGATACAGATGAAATAAGATTGATCATGAATTGATAATGGTGAAACTGCATGGTGAGTACTTGTGTGTTCATTATACTATTTTCTCTATTTTTTGTATGTTTATAAATTTCCATAATAATAATTTTCAGAAAATCTAAGTAAAATCTAGTGTTTTCCATTTCAGAATAAGAGCTGAAATGGCCTGTAAGTTTCCCCATCACCTGCAACCCTCCATCCCCTTTGCTATTTTCTCTGAGCTCATCTCCTACCGTTGTCCCCTTTGTTCTTCCATGTGACCCTCACTAGCCTCCTTGTTGCTTCTTGAATACCCCCAGCCTGCTCCTACCTCAGGGCCTTTGCACTTGCCATTCCGTCTTGCTCCTCTGTCAGGTATCCCAGGGCCTGCTTTTCTCACTTCTCTTAGGTCACTGCTTAAATGTCAACCCTAGGGGTGGTCTTCCTTGATTATCCCACATAAAACAGCAATACCTACAACATACAGATTTTCTTGCCCTATTTTTCTCCTCTCCAACGGGATGTAATTCCAGGAAGGCGAGGACTTAAAAAAAAAAAATCAATGACTATAGCACCAATGCCTAGATCAGTGCTTGACATATTACTATTTGTGGAATTAATGAATGCTTGTTTAACCCCACTTGTCTTTTGTTATTTATTATGAGTAATTTCAAATGTACAGAAAAGTAGAGAGAATCACATGTAATAAACATCTCCTAGATATAATACTTGTGAACATTTGCCATGTTTGCTTCATCTCCTTTTCCTTTTTTGGCTGAAGTATTTTAAAGGATTTATAGTCAACATGACATTTCATCGCTAAATACTTCAGTAGGCATCTTTAAAAAAATGAGACACTTCTTTACTTTGCCACAATACCGTTATAACACCTAGCAAAATGAACCCCAAATCCATAGTACCATCAAATTCCTCCATAACCACATTTCCCCAATCGCCTCCAAAAGACCTTCAAACCAGGACCCAGTCAAGATCCTCAAATTGCATATGATCACTTCTCAGAATCTCTAAGTCTAGAACCACCTCTCCTCTCATGTCTCCTCCCTTTTTTCGAGTTCACTGAAAAAACCAGGTCCATTGTCTTATTGGTGCAACACCCTACCTTCTTGGCTTTTTCTGATTGCTTCCTCGTGATGTATTTAACTAGTCCCTCAATTTCCTGTAAAGTAGAAGCCAGATCTAAAGGCTTGATCAGATTTTAGCTTAACATTTTCGGCAATAATTCTTCCCAGGTGGTGCTGTGAGCGTCCTCTGCTGACTCACACCAGAAGGCTCATGACTGGGTGTCTCAAGGGTGAAGCTAAGATTGTTCAGTGGGTTTAGGTGGTGACAACCTGATCTCTCCGTTGTGAAGTTGTTTCTTCTGCTATAATCAGCTCTATGGGTTGATGATTTGGCACCTTGTGAATATCCAGTCTTCCTTGAACCTTTCACCCCGTAGTTTCAGCATCCATCGCTAATCATTGCCTGAGTCAATTATTTCCTTCAGGGCTGCAAAATCAATGCAGTCCTTCCTTCAACATTTATGAGCTGGCATTCTTCTGTAAAGAAGAGCTTCTTTCCCTCATTGACTAGGGCAGAATAAATTATTTCCCTCTAATTACAACTTTTTTAGGGTAAGGATTTAATGCAATAGCTGCCTCCAATGGTGACAAATTAGTTCTTTCTATTCTGCTTTTTCTCTCTCTCTTTGTTTTTGTTTATCATTATAAACTCATTGACCTTTAAAAATAGAGTTAGGGACTTCCCTGGCGGTCCACTAGCTAGACTCCACGCTCCCAATGCAGGGGGCCTGCGTTTGATCCCTAGTCGGGGAACTAGATCCTGCATGCATGCTGCAACTAAAAGTCTGCATGCTGCAACTAAGAAGTCCTCATACCACAACGGAGATCCCACGTGCCGCAACTAAGGCCCGGTGCAGCCAAAATAATTAATTATTAAAAATAGAGTTAAGTGTTTCATTCAAATGCATTCACTAATTTAAAAAAACTTTTTATTTTAGACTAGTTATAGATTTATAGAAAAGTTGCAAAGATAGTACAGAGAGTTCACACATCCAGTTTCCCTATAATATAATGCAATGTAATAATATCTTACATTTCCATGATTCATTTGACAAAACTGAGAAACCAACATTGGTACATTACTATTAACTAAACTCCAGACTTTATTTAGATTTTACTAGTTTTTCCATGAATGTCCCTTTTCTGTTTCAGGATTCAGTCTAGGATCACTCATCCATTCTTTCTTTTTGATGCTTAAAGATGACCCAATATAAGTAAACAGGAGCCTGTTGAGGCTGGGTCCATGTCCTCTTGACATGACTATGGTCCCAACTAGTCTTTGTTAAGCTGCTTTCTGGCCCAGCAGGATGTCCCAAGCTCAGATGGATCTGACTTCTTTCCCAACTTTTAAAAAGTGGTAGGTTTAACATGAAAGTCAGGAATTTCAGTGCTCCCCGCAAAGTCAGAAGATCTGGCAACAGTGAACTCGCATTCCCGCTTGGCAGAAACTGGCCACAGCTTAGCAGGGCCACCCCATTTAGACAGGGTGTGCACACCCAAGCTTGACACAAGCCTCCCCACCCCCCAGGACCGGTTCTGGCCATGCCGTTATGCAAGCTGCCTGGCTTCTGCAGCATGTGAGCTGCTCCCTCTGGGTTAAGAACACAGACTTTGGTGTCTGCCTGCCCTTCCTCCTCCCTCCCATCTTTCCTATTTATGAAGTGGCTTCTGCGTGCCAAGCACGATGTGAGATGCTGGGGTTCTAAAGGCAGATGAGACACATATGCAGGTCATTGGCTTGGGTGATCTTAGAGCCACTCCTTGACCTTCTCCTGCAAACTACATTTCCCAGGAGCCACTGCCACTCACTGGCTGGCTGGTTTCCAGCTAAACTGAGCCAAAAAGAGGCACTGGCAGGAGATTGGATGGTGGGATAAAGGGAGGAGCTAGGGCCTCTTCCCAACTTCAGAGAGTGTTTTCCAGCAGAGGTTACATCTCCTCCATGGTTTAGCTCATCACTGGGTATCCCCTGCTGTTACTCTAGTTCCTCCTGGATGGCCCCAGAGAGGGACACCAACCCCTCTGTGTGCCCCAGCAGTGACAGCAGCTTCCTGCTGTCGCTCAGCCCAGGGTGGCTTCACCATCTCCTATTTGGCTTCTCAGCTGTTGGCTCATTTGTGTAATCAATTCCTTGTATGAAGTTCCCTCTGTTTGAAATAACTGGAATGGTTTGTGTTTTTCTCATACAACAGGCCTGGCCCATGACCTCATGGAACACATACTGGTTCTTTTTCTTTATCTGCATTTACTTGCTTTGTGACTCTTGGCAAATTACTCAATCTCTCTTAGCTTTGTTCGGTCTTCCTATCAGGAAAATAGGGTAATAGTGGTACTCCCCTCATATTATTGTCGTGAGGATTAAATGCAATGATGCATAGAAAGTGGTTAACTCAGTCTCTGGAACCTAATATTAAGTGTTAAAAAATGCTACCTAGTGGGTGGAGTGGGAGGAAGGGGGAAATTAAAAAAAAAAGCTACCTATTATTCTAGGCTGAACAGTACGAAGTGTTCCTGCCCCCACCGGGAGACAGCCATGGACTTCTTCCTCTGTGGCTCCATAGACATGCATCTAGTGTTTATTGGGCACCTACTATTTCCAAGGTCTTAACTTATTTACTCTTGATAAATATCTCTAAGGTGTAGGTATTACCCTTATCCCCATTTTCCAGATGAGGAAATCAAAGCGCAGAGAAGTTGAATAACTTGCTCAAGTTCTCATAGAAGAGGAGGCATGATGTGAACCCGTGTGGACTGCCTCTGGAGCCCATGCCTTTAACCTGCCCTGTAAACTTCCTCAATATGCTGCACTCCATTGTTACAGCAGGTAAGAAAGCGTCTCTCCCCTCAGATAGCTCACAGCCCAGCTGGAGAGACAGGTTCATTCATCACTAGGCACAAT
The DNA here is from genome assembly GCF_003676395.1 of Aethalodelphis obliquidens. NCBI lineage: Eukaryota > Metazoa > Chordata > Mammalia > Artiodactyla > Delphinidae > Aethalodelphis > Aethalodelphis obliquidens. The sequence goes on from NW_020837974.1 coordinate 20,478,878, forward strand.
GCAGTGGGATGCATACTAATCATTCTTTGTGTGCTTGTTCATTCAGTCATTCAGTCATTCAGCAAACTCTGGGCATCAATTATGTACCAGTCTGTGCTAAAGGCTGGTGAGGAGGCTCAAGGTGGTTTGGGGGACCCAGACTTCCACACCTTCTCTAGCTGCTGAGTGCAAAGTGGTAAAATGGGAGGCTTCTGACATTTCCTTTATTTATTTATTAACATTTTATTGGAGTATAATTGCTTTACAATGGTGTGTTAGCTTCTGCTGACATTTCCTTTTTTTATTCTTCCAAAGCACAGCACTTTAGAGTCAGAAATATTTGAGTTTTCCTCGTGCTTCTTGATTTACTTGCTGTGTGACCTCATGCAGATTACTTAACTTCTCTGTGCTTGTTTATACATGTAAAACTGGGGCTAGTAATGATAATAATGATAACTCGCATGCTTAATGTTAAGGCACAAAGAGATGATAAATGCAAAGGTCTTAGCTGAGTACTGGGCACACGAGAAGGGCTTAATTATCAGTTGTTACTACTGTTTGTTGATAATGGTTGTTAATTGCCCATAACCACCAACAATGGAAGACTGTTGCTCTAAATACTACATCCCTTAGTTTGGCAAAATTTTGCTGGTCTAACAAACCAGATGCATTCCTTCTGGCTTTTCAACTGACAAGTCTCAGCAGGATGAGAACAATGCTAGTAGGCATGACAGACAAATCATTAGCAAAGACAGAAAGTCAGCTGTTGTTTTCCAGGTGTTGCATAGAAGAGAGCTTTAAGTTCTGTAGCCTTCCTCCACCCTGGCAGAGAGCCCAACCCTGCCTGGCTCCAGCTCAGTCATGCCTGGATGGGTTTAAAGAGCCACACAGAGTGAAGTAAGTCAGAAGGGCAAAAACAAACGCCGTATGCTAACGCATATATACGCAACTTTAAAAAGCGGTACTGATGAACCTAGTGGCAGGGCAGGAATAAAGACGCAGACGTAGAGAACGGACTTGAGGGCGCGGTGCGGGGGGGTGGGGGGGGAAGGGTAAGCTGGAATGAAGTGAGATAGTGACATGTACATATATATACTACCAAATGTAAAATGGATGGCTAGTGGGAAGCTGCTGCATAGCACAGGGAGATCAACTCGATGCTTTGTGACAACCTAGAGGGATGGGATAGGGAGGATGGGAGGGAGACGCAAGAGGGAGGGGATATGGGGATATGTGTATACATATAGCTGATTCACTTTGTCGTACAGCAGAAACTAACACAACACTGTAAAGCATTTATACTCCAATAAAGATATGAAAAAAAAAAAGAGCTATAACCTCTTCTAATGCAGAAGGTATGAATTTCACTCCACAAACCTGGATCTGTGATACATAACATCGTTTACTGTAACCATGTCATTCCTATCTCTGGCTTCTTCTTCCAGGAAATAGAAACTTAGTAGTAGCCAATTCCAAGTCTAAAGATGAGCTATATGCTGAAGATTCGTAAATATCTCCTGCATCTTTCCTGAAATCCAAGCACACATCTATCTGTCTACTTGACAATCTCACTTGTTCAATAGGCATCTCCAAATTAATAACCAGTCAAAACTGAACACTGACATTTCCTCCCCAACCTCGCTCCTCCTACAGTCTTTGCCATCTCAGTGATGGCAACCCCATTCTTCAAGTTTTCAGACCAAAGACATCAGAGTCATTTAAAAAAAAAATTTTTTTTTATTGCGGTGAAATTCACATAACATAAAATTAACCATTTTCGAGTGAACAATTCAGTGGCATATAATTCATTCACAATATCAAGGAACCACTACCTCTATCTAATTCCAAACTATTTTTATCAACCTGTAAGAAAACCCATACCCATTAAGCAGCCGCTCCCCTTTCTCCATCTTCCCCTAACCCCTGGCAACTACTAATCTACTTTCTGTCTCTACGGGTTTACCTATTCTGAGTATTTTGTATAAATGAAATCATGTAATATGTGGCCTTCTGTGTCTGGCTTTTTTTTTGTTTTTAACATTTATTTATTTATTTATTTGGCTGTGCGGGGTCTTCGTTGCGGCACGCGGGATCTTCATTGTGGCGTGCGAACTCTTAGTTGCGGCATGTGGGATCTAGTTCCCTGACCATGGATAGAAACCCTGGCCCCCTGCATTGGGAGTGTGGAGTCTTAGCCGCTGGACCACCAGGCAAGTCCCTGGGTCTGGCTTTTTTTCACTAACAAACCGTTTTTGAGGTTCATGCGTGCTGTAGCGTGTACCAGTACTTCATTCCCTTTTATGGCTGAAGAATATTCTGGAGACAGTCTTGATGCCTCTGTCTTACACTCCACAACCAACCAGCTAAGTAATCCGGTTGTCTACTTTCAAAATATTTCTTTTCTTTCTTTCTTTCTTTTTTTTTTGGCCATGCCACACAGCTTGGATTGCAGGATCTTAGTTCTCCAAGCCCGTGCCCCCTGCAATGGAAGCACAGAGTCCTAACAAAACTGGACCTCCAGGGAATTCCCCCGAATACTTCTAGAACGGATTCACTGCTCGCTGTCTCTACTGTACCCTTAATACACAGGACCATCTCTCTCCTACCTCAGGCCCTTTGTACTCAGGCTCTTTCTGGAACATTCGACTGTGGTTTTCGGCCCTTAATTTTCTTTACCTCTCTGCGAATTTTACCCTGTTGACCACTCACCCCTTCATGAAATTGTTTCTGTTCTTGCATTTCATGATGCCATGTCCTCATTTTCTTTTGTCCCTGTGTACCTGGCTGTTTCCTCTCAGATGCCTGTATGAGCTCCACTTCCTCCGTGCACCCCTTAAATGTTGGCATTTCACAGGGTTTCATGCAAGTCCTCTTCTCTCCTTTCTCCTCTCCCTGGAGTGAGCTCATGAATACACCATCAGCCTAAATCCTTTTCTTAATCTAGACTCATAGTAATTGCCTGCAGGGTATCTCTCTCTCTCAACAGCCCTGAAGCACTACAAACTCGACAAGTCCAAAGTGAAACAACCCTCCAAACAGCCAGGTTGTTCTTGCCAAATGGAATCCCCAGCCATTCAGTTGTCCAACATAGAAACCCAGTCCTAACCTTGATTCATTTTTTTTTCTCCTTAGTTGCACGTCTAATCCATCACAAATCTATAAATCCCACCTCCTGATATCTGGAACTGTCTACTTCTCTCTTCCCCTCCCATAGTTCAGATTGTCACCTTTTCTCAGACAGCTGGTCTTCCGGCATCTTCTCTGGTCCCCTTCCAATTTATTACCCAACGCAGAAGCCAGAGAGACTTTTATGGAATACAAACGTGATCCTCAATTGCTAAACCTGCCATGGCTTTGATTACTCTTGGGATAAGTTCCTTAACCCAGCTTATAATACCATGCCTGATCTGGACCCTGTGACTCTTCCACCACCAAGCTTGCCTTCTGCCCTCTAGACAAACAGAACAAATTCTCTTCAACATACTATGATTGTCATTTTTGCTTACATTGATGTTTGCCTGCAATACTGCCCTTCCCACTCTCTCCTGCCTCTCTTCATCCTTTAACTTGTAATGTATCCCCCAGGTATCAGCTTAGAAACCACCCCTCCAGGAAGCTTTCTCCATTTTCCCAAGTCTGGGGCAGCATAGACTGCTATGTGTTCACTAAACTCTGGTTCTTTTTCATCTTGGGCTCACAGTTGGACTACATTTCCCAGGCTCCCATGCAGATGGGTGGAGTCATGTGGCTGAGTTCTGGCCAGTGGTAACTTCCTCAAAGAATGAGGAACATGTATTCAAGGCTTAAAACCTATCATGAAGACCTCCCATGTCATCCTCCACAGTCTCTATTTCCCTCCTCCGCCAGGTGGATGCAGGGACCCCATGGAGAACTCTGACAGCCTACAGGAGGGCAGTGGAGCCATTAGATAGAAGGACCCTGGATCCCTGAATGACTGCATGGAGCAGAGTCCCCCCCTGCCCTCTCCCCAGCCAGCATGGGATTATAACAGGAGAAATAAACGTTGCTGTATTAAGTCACTGAGACTTGGTTGTCTGTTAAACAGCAGTTAGCCTACCCTGATAAATACATTTGAATTAATTGATCTTTCCTCCCCCACCCCACCCCCATTCTCCCATATAAATTTTTACCTCCCACCAGAGCACTTACCATATTAAATAGCAACAGCCTCTCGCCTGCCTCTTCACCTGCGGGAGGATAGGGATGGATCATGCCTGTCTCATCCTAGGTATAAACGGGCATCCAGCTCAGCACCTGGCTTGTCACAGCTACTAAACAAATAGTTGTGGAATCGTTTTGTGGTTGTTGGATTCTCCGTTCCTGGGTGCGTACTTTGGTAACTTGCCCAGAACTGGGATCCCTCCTGCACCTCCCCAGTCCTCTCCCAACACTCAGGACCTGCCTTTGACCCAGTCCAGTAGCTAGCTGGGACTACCAGATGACACAGCTCCTGAAGCTCACTGCCCCCCCGACCCCAATTTCCCTATATTGACACGGTTCCCAAGCCTGGTTTCCACCGACCTGTCAGGATCCCTGACACTGCTTGATTTTCTCATGCCTGCTGTCTGCCTTCTGGATGTCACATTTGCATCTGCTGGTCTGGATTTCCTCTCAAGTTCTGGAACTTTCCTGGTGACAAGCTGAGGCTCTGGCAATGGGGCAATGACCAAGCTATGTTGTTAGCAAAAAGAAGGGGTAGGAAACAGGGTATACAGTGTACAATAATTTGTGAAAACATCAAAAAGATACAGATACATTGGAGTTTTCCTTCAAACATTTTTAGAAGAGCACATCAGAAATTGGAAACAGAGCAGCATGGAGGTAGGGTAAGAGCAGAGTCCTGGGACTTGTTGTGGAGGGGGACTTATCTTTTACTCGCTTGTACTGTGTGGTAGGCTGAGTAATGGCTCCCTTCCCCCTTCCCCAGCAAAGATGTTCATATTCTAACTCTCAGAACCTGTGAATATGTTGCCTTACATAGGAAAAGAGATTTTTCAGATGTGATTAAGTTAAGGACCTTGACATGGGGTGATTATCCTGGATTATCTGGGTGGGTTTAATGTAATCACAAGAGTCCTTCCTTATAAGAGGGAGGTTGGAGGATCAGAATTAGAGGAGCAGCTGTGATGTTGGAAGCAGGGTGGGGGAGGGAGGGGCATGGTGGGAAAGAGAGAGAAACAGACAGACATTAAGATGTTCCTCTGCTAGCTTTTGGTGCTTTTTTTGGTCTGTGCCTGTTTACATTTTCAGGTTCCAGATTCCTTAGCTTCAAGTTTGGGATATATGAGGCAAAAAGAAAACCCAAGGAGCTCAACACTGTGTGTCCCCTGGTCCCAATGTCCCTATTCTGTCTGCTTTCTTCTCTCCACCTGGCAGAGTCTTCTGATGTTGGTGTTATATATAATGTCCAGAGTTTTTAGTTATACTTAGTGGGAGAACTAAAGAAAAGGACTTCAGTCTATCTTTCTGAAAGTAAAACGCCAGTATCTTTTTGAGGTTTACCTGGTGATTGTAATGTGGAGCCAGAGTTAAGAATCACTGTGATTGGACTTCCCTGGTGGCGCAGTGGTTAAGAATCCGCCTGCCAATGCAGGGGACATGGGTTCGAGCCCTGGTCCGGGAAGACCCCACATGCCGCAGAGCAACTAATCCTGCACGCCACAACTACTGAGCCTGCGCTCTAAAGCCCGTGATCCACAACTACTGAAGCCTGCCTGCCTAGAGCCCGTGCTCTGCAACAAAGAGAAGCCACCGCAATGAGAAGCTCGCACACCACAACGAAGAGTAGCTCCGGCTTGCCGCAACTGGAGAAAGCCCGCGCACAGCAAGGAAGACCCAACGCAGCCAATAAATAAATTAATTAATTAATTTTTAAAAATCACTGTGATTAAGGAGTGGGGGGAGGGGGAAAACATCATTATAAAATATAATTTACAAAACACAAATACATATGTATAAAAAGCATCTGGAAGGAAAAATGACAAAATGTTAACAGTAGTTATCTTTGGGTGGTAGGATCATAAGCAATTTTTAATGATAACTTTTTATTTTGAAATAGTTTAAGACTCACACAGGGAGATCCATGTACCCTTCACCCAGCTTCCCCCATAATAATATCTTGCCTACTAGTATAATACTATTAACTCAGATTTCACCAGTTTTTAAATTACAGGCAATTTTAATATCCTCTCTTCTGTTCATCTGAACATATTTCCTGTATAACAAAAATTTGTGAAAAACATCGATTCCTCCTTTAGTGTATCTGAGCTCACTCCTTTCTGCCTCCTGAGGTCTTTCCTATGTTTTCTCTTCTGGCTCCATTTCTCCATCCACATCATAAACATCCTCCACAGAACAGCCAAGGGAAGGAAGGTACATGGGACAGACCTTCACTGTCCTGGAAATCCACTCATTCAATAAATCTCTTTGACGTGCCTACTGGGGGCCTGGAATCAATGGAGAGTTACCTCCAATGCAGCTTTCATTGCCTACATTTTTTATTTTCTGTATATTATGATGTTTTGACATCTTAGAGAGTCTGGCTGGGGAGAGACTGCCTTTCCTGGGGCAAGCCGATTAGACACAGCAAGGGACTCAGCCTTTGATATACAAAAGAACACATCCAGTGCCACATCTTGCTTTATCTGGTCCCCATACCACAGGAAGCAACATTCCTGGCCTTAATCAACCCAGAGCCAGATACCAGGTAACTAGGGACCACTCCTATAGGTAAGAACCTGCTGAAATTTTTCAGACTAACCCATCCTAGCCATGCTTTCTCCTCACTCCTGCTTTGTGCCTGCTGACCACTCTGGGCTTTCCCCACATTGCCCTGTTTCTAGGATCTGTTATAGAATAAACTGTATTTTCCTGAGCCTCTCCTGTGTTCCCTCTTGTGGCCATATCTGACTGGCCGTCACATAAAAGAACCTAGAACAAGCTTCCTCCACTGGAGTGCATACTCTAGTGTATGAGACAGACATTAATATTATACCTGTGAGTGTAAAACTATAACCATGAGGAAGAAGTTCATGGTGCTCAGAGCATTTTAACAGGGAGATGTGACCCAGGCTTGGGGGGGGTGGGGTGGTCAGAGAAGGTGTCCTTGAGGAAATGACATGTGGGTGAGATCTGAAAGGGTGATCAGTAGAAATTAACCAGAGAAGTGGAGGAACGTTTTCCAGGCAGAGGGACCAGCACGTTGGAAGCCTCACTGCTGGAGCCTGCGTGCAGGGTGACCGGCCATCCCCCGTTGCCCGAGACTGAGTTAGGGTTAGGGTAGGTTCTGGGTACCATATTTTCAGTTTTAAAACTGCGACAGTCTTGGGTAAACTGTCCTAGTTCCCCAGGACTGGGGGGTTCCTGGGATACTGGATTTTCAGTGCTAGTGCTGGGAAAGTTCTGGGCAAACTAGGAGGAGTTGGTCACCCTGTATGGCATCTTCAAGAAATTGAAGAAGGTTCTTAGAGTGAGTGTCCTTGGAAGCAGGCCCTGAGAAAAGGAGTCACGTGCAAGGAGTTTATTTGGGAGGTGGAAGAGGAGGGAAACGGGGAAGTGAGACAGGGAAGGGAAGGCAGCCAACAAAGGGGACAGCCTTGCTCTACTGAGGGGTCTCCAGAGAAATAGAACCTGTAGCAGACAGGTAGGCAGGTAGACAGATAGATAGATACATAGACAGATAGATATGGATGGCTGGCTAAATAGATAAGTAGAGAGATAGATATGGATGGCTAGATTGTCAAATGGATGGATGGATGGATGGATACATACATACATAGATATATAGGGATATTTGTATTAAGGAATTAACCCACATGAGCATGAGGGCTGGCAAGTCTGAAATCTGTAGGGGAGGCTGGCAGACTGGAAACTCAGGCAGGAGTTGATGCAATCTTAAGGCAGAATTTCTCCTTTGAGAAAGATTTCAGTCTTGGCCTTGATCTTATTGAAGCCCATCCATATTATTGAGCATAATCTCCTTTACTTAAAGCCAGTTGATTATAGATGTTAACCACATCTACCACATCTACCCGCATAGCCACATTTTGATCAGTATTTGATGGAATACCTGGTACTATCGCCTAGCCAAGTGAACATAGAAAATTAACCATCACCACGCTCAAGCCGGTGACTCCTGTGGACAATGGGTTTAACCCTGCTGGGGCATACTGGGAGACAGTGGACACACCAGAGACACAGCAGAATCATCCAGCCAGGTGAGGGACATCGGGTATTTACACTCCGATTCTCATCAGACACTGTCTGACAGCTGTTGCAGGGAGGAGGTGGCGAGATGGGTGGGGAGGCAGGTAGGCAAGGATTTCCAAAGACCAGAGGACCTGCTCAGGCAAAGCAGAGCCCTGAGGTGGTTTGGAGGAGGGGAAGGGTGGAATGTCCACTACAGAAGGCCCCTGGGAATCAAGTGCTGAGAGCAAAGTAGAAAGGGGCCCGGCTGCAAAGAGTCCTGTAGGCCACGTGAAGATTTAAGGCTTTAAATCAAGAACAATGGAAAGGCATTATGTTTGGTGGGTGGGGGCATAAGGAGAGGCCTAATGACCGGATTTGTGTTTTCAAAGGTCTTTCCATTGATTCTGTTCCATATAGATCAGTGGAACAGAATAGAGAGCCCCAAATAAACCCATGCACCTATGATCAATTAAAGACCTTTTAAAAACACAAATCCGGTCATTATGCCTCTCCTTACCACCGCCCCCCCCCCCACTTCAACAAAGGAGGCAAGGATATAAAATGGGAAAAAGACAGTCTCTTTAGCAAGTGGTGTTGGGAAAGTTGGACAGCTGCAGGTAAATCAATGAAGTTAGAACACACCCTCACACCATACACAAAAATAAACTCAAAATGGCTTAGAGACTTACAAGACATAACACCATAAAACTCAGAGAAGAGAGCATAGACAAAATATTCTCTGACATAAATTGTACCAATGTTTTCTTAGGTCAGTCTCCGAAGGCAATAGAAATAAAAACAAAAATAAACAAATGGGACCTAATCAAACTTAATACAAGCTTTTGCACAGCAAAGGAAACCATACAAAGAAAAACGAAAAGAAACCTATGGAATGGGAGAAAATATGTGCAGGTGATGCAACCGACAAGGGCTTAATCTTCAAAATATACAAACAGCTCAGGCAACTCAACAACAAAAAAACAAACAACACAATCAAAAAAATGGGCAAAAGACCTAAAAAGACATTTCTCCAAAGAAGAAATACAGATGGCCAACAGGCACATGAAAAGATGCTCAACATCACCAGTTATTAGAGAAATATGCAGATCAGAGCTACAATGAGGTATCACCTCACACCTGTCAGAATGGCCATCATTAAAAAGTCTACAGGGGCTTCCCTGGTGGCGCAGTGGTTGAGAATCTGCCTGCCAATGCAAGAGACACGGGTTCGAGGCCTGGTCTGGGAAGATCCTACATGCCGTGGAGCAACTAGGCCCGTGAGCCACAACTACTGAGCCTGCGTGTCTGGAGCTTGTACTCCACAACATGAGAGGCTGCGACAGTGAAAAGCCCACGCACCACAATGAAGAGTGGCCCCCGCTCGCCGCAACTAGAGGAAGCCCATGCACAGAAACGAAGACCCAACACAGCCAAAAATAAATAAATAAATTAATAAATAAATTTAAAAAAATTTAAAAAAATAAAAAAAGTCTACAAATAACAAATGCTGGAGAGGGTGTGGAGAAAAGGGAACCCTCCCACACTGTTGGTAGGAATGTAAGCAGTCACTGTGGAAAACTATGGAGGTTCCTCAGAAAACTAAAAATAGAATTACTATACAATTCAGCAGTCCCACTCCTGGGCATATATCCAGGCAAACTATAATTCAAAAAGATTACCTGCACCACTATGTTTATAGCAGTACTATTCCCAATAGCCAAGACATGGAAACAACCTAAGTGTCTATCAACAGATGAATGTGTAAAGAAGATGTGGTACATATGTACAATAGCATATTACTCAGCCATAAGAAAGAATGAAATAATGCCATTTGCAGCAACACGGATGCAACTAGAGATTATCATATTAAGTGAAGTAAGTCAGAAGGAGAAAGACAACCACCATATTACATCACTTATATGTGGAATCTAAGATATGGCACAAAGGGAGCTGCTGAGCTGAGGTGCTGATGCAGCCATTTCGTACTAGGACGTCCAGTCTGAAGTGCCGGGAGCAAGGTCTCTGCACGTGGCCTCCTATGAGGAAGTGAAACCAGGCTAAGCACAAAGGGAAAAAAAAAGGTTCCGAAGTTCTGAATCAGAAACTAACCACCCCTGGGGCAGAATTCCTGTGAGGCCTCCAGGCATCCAGTAAGTGATGTAGGGCTAAGGTGATGAGAGCTGCCCAAAAGAGAACTTAAGAGCAGGAGCCCAGGGGGAGACCCTTAGAACAGATATGGGGAACATGGAAGCATTCCACAGGGACCCCCTGAAATACCTGGGAAGGGCAGCCTGATACAAGACTGCAACTCCAGTGGATCAATTAGGAGAAGAGCTCAAACAAATGTAGTGTAATGATTAATGGAAGATGGAGAATACAAGGATATCTGGGTTACAATGAACTCAACAGTACTGACTATGAATTCTGTATCCAGAACTAGAAAGACCATGGTGAACAAGACAGTCATGGTCTTGAACCTCACAGATACAGCCACTATGTACAAATATGAAGTTGATTCCAACAGAGATTACAGTCTGTGAAAGTGTCAGCAAACTTTTTTCTATAAACCACCAGATAATAAATAGTTTAGGTTTTGGGTCATATGGTATCTGTCACAACTACTCCACTCTGCCATTGTAGTGTGAAAGCAGTCAGAGACAATGCATAAGCAAATAGGCATTGTTGTATTCTAATGAAGCTTTATTTATGGAAAAAAATGTGGCATAAATGAACCTATCTACAAAACAGAAACAGACTCACAGACATAGAGAACAGACTTGTGGTTGCCAAGGGGGAGGAGGGTAGGGAGGGAAGGATTGGGAGTTTGGGATTAGCAGATGCAAACTATTATATATAGAATGGATGGACAACAAGATCCTACTGTATAGCACAGGGAACTACATTCAATCTCCTGGGACAAATCATAATGGAAAAGAATATAAAAAAGAATCTATATATGTGTATAACTGAGTCACTTTGCTATACAGCAGAAATTAACACAACATTGTAAATCAACTGTACTTCAATAAAATAAAGAGAGAATAAAAAAAAAGATCTTTAGGCTGTGATGAGAAAAGGGGCAAAAGGGATGTGGAGCCACTAGCTTGGAACATCTTGCTGGAGTCCAGGTGCCAGATGGTGGCATCTGGGAGAGAGTGGTGGGTGGAGTGAAGGGTGAACAGTGAGGGTGGAGAGAAGACAGACTCTAGGGTTGTTCAGGGAACTAAAGCAACAGGTCTTGGTTATTGATATAGGATCGTTCGGAGGGTATTGAAAGGAGAGTATCAAAGCCATCCCTACTCCAGGAATCCTGCACTTATTTTAAAAACCTTTTTTTTATGTGTGGGGGAGGGGGGATAGCTGGGGCCCCAGAATGGACCAAACAGCCCAGAAGTTGCCTGCAACAAGCTGGACCATGAGAATGACCTTAAGATGACCTTGTCTGGGACTTCCCTAGTGGCACCGTGGATAAGACTCCACGTTCCCAATGCAGGGGGCCTGAGTTAGATCCCTGGTCAAGGAACTAGATCTCACATGCATGCCACAACTAACAGTTTGCATGCCACAACTAAGGAGCCCACGTGCTGCAACTAAGGAGCCTGCCTGCCATAACTAAGACCTAGTGCAACCAAATAAATAAATAAAGATGACCTCATCTGCTGCCTGATCTGTTTTCATACCCTAGGATGCTTATTGCATAATCAGAAACCTCCTGTTGAAAATACAGCTGGAAGATACAGTGTAAATGGAGGGTAACCATGGAAAACATTGCTTTGGGCTCTCAGGGCAGATCGCATAACTAGAACAGGGATGGTATGAAGTTGAGAAATCAGACACCCAGAGCCCGTCACCTTGAAATGGGCACCCTTAACCCTCACACCTTGGTTGTCCAAACATCACATGCTCCTTAAATGCCCACCTGCTTTCTGTGTCATATTTTGTTTTGCCCACTGTGTGGAACAAAGGGTGGATTTAACCTCTCTGGTGTGGTGGGGAGCGGATTAAGAGGGGATGGGAAGAGCAGGTCACATTGGGGCTTTCCCACTTGTCCTTGGCTTTAAGAAGCCAGGCGTAATGAGAGGATCAGATGATGGTGGTGTAATTTGACAAAACTGGAATTTCCCCACCTCTGCTTGCGGCACCATGAGAATCTTCCTCTGAAGGGAACATTGGCCCAGCTGCTGAACAAGAAGATGGGGACAGATAACTGTGACCTGCCCATACAAATGACTAGAAAACCAAACTGAGCTTTAACTTCCAGTGGTGTCTGAGGCCAGGCTATAGCGTTTCTCATCTCCTCCTCGGCCAATGTGCTCAAGATGGGAATCCACGTGGGGGATTGTGGAAGGCCCCCAGTTATCCGCGCCTCCTGGTATCCCTGTCCTTGGGTAGCTGCCCTCCCACACTTACCATGATGGGTCTGAGTGGTTGTCAGAATAACGGCCTCCAAAGATTCCATGTCCTAAAAGCTGGAACCCGTGACTATGTTAGGTAACATGGAAAAGGGGAAATTAAGGTTGTAAATGGAATTAACGTTGTTAATTAATTGACCCAGAGATGGGGAGATTATCCTGGATTATCTGGGTGGGCCCAGCGTAATCACAAGTGTCCTGAACTGGGGAAGAAGAATGCAGAAGAGTCAGAACCAGAGGGATGGCTTCATTACAAAGGCTCAACCAGGCACTGCTGGCTTTGAAGATGGAGGGGGCACGAGCCAAGGACTGCAGGTGCCTCTAGAAGCTAGAAAGGCAGGAAAATGGATTCTCCCCTAGGGCCTCCGGAGGGAGCCCCATCCTCATGACGCATCTTGAACTGTAGCCCAGCAAGACCCATTTCAGACTCCTGACCTCGAGAACTGTAAGCTAATAAATCTGTGTTGTTTAAAGCCATTAAGTCTGTGGCAATCTGTTACAGCAGCAATAGGAACCTAACACAGTCACGTGGCTAATTTCACATGGCAGAATGTGACAGCGCGTCACTGCTGAGACACGTTTAAAGGACTGAGGCTTCCGTTTTGAGCTCTCCTTCTCTCTCTCACTCCCTTTCTCTAATTATTTGCTCTGAGGGAAGACATGCTGCGAACAGACCTCCAGAGAGGGCCACGTTGCGAGGAACTGAAGCCTCCTGCCAACTGCCACGTGAACGAGCTGAGAAGCAGCCCCCGTCGAGCCTTCAGAGACCACAGCCCTGGGCAGCAGTTTGCCTGCAACCTCCACGAGAGACCCTGAGCCAGAGCCACCTAGCTAAGCTGCTCCTGGATGCCCCCTCATAAAATGTGAGATAATAAATGCTGTTGTTCTCAGCCACTAAGGTTTGGGGTATTTGTTATGTAAGACTGGATAACGAATACAGGGTCATTCCATACTTTTCTGCTAACTTCACATAACATGTTTCATCAGGTGCTAAGTCCTACAGACTCTGCTTCCTAGTGATCACTCCAGCTGTGCTCTTGCTTTTGAACTATTGCAATGGTCCTCTCACGCCTCAAGACCACTGTACCTGCTGTTCCCACTGCTGGGAACAGTCCAACTGGATCTTCCCATAGTTGGCACCGTCTCATCAGGTCTCAGATTAAATGTCACCTAGAGAGGGCTTCTCTGATCATCCTGTTTCATATTGCTGTTTTATTTCACACAGAGCATGTAACACACTCTGAAATTGTCTTTAAAGAAAAAAACCATTTACTTGTTTATTTGTAAATTGTCTGTCTTCTTCAGTAAAACATAAGATCCATGAGGTCAGGAACCTTCCTTGTCTGCATCCCCCAAAGCTAACACACCCCTAATATATAGAGGGTGTGGCTGGCAGAATAATGACCCTCCAAAGACGTCCACATCCCAACCCCCAGAACCTGTGACTATGTTACGTTACAAGGCAAAGGGGAGTTAAAGTTGCAGATGGAATTAAGTTTACCAATCAGCTGATCTTGAGATAGAGAGATTGTTCTGGATTATCTGGATGGACACGATGTGATCACAAGGGTCCTTGAATGGGGGAGAGAGAGACAGAGAGAGGGGGGATCACAGAGAAGAACTCAGCTTGATGATGCTGACTTTGAAGATGAAGGGGCCACGAATGGGGGGGGGGATTCTCTAGAAGCTGGAAAGGTAAGGAAATGGATTCTCCTCAAACACCTCCAGAAGGAACACACTACCCACATCTCGATTTTAGCCATTTCAGACCCATTTGGGACCTCTTTCAAATTTCTGACATCCAGAACTGTAAAATAATAAATCTGTATCGCTTTAAGCCACTAAGTTTGTGATGGTTCGTTATAGGAGCAATAGAAAATAAATACCAGGTGCTCTCAAAAAATACTTATGAAATTGAATGAATGAAAGGTCACTTTGCTCCAGTCCATCCCTGCTCTGTTTCAGTGTTATCTTTCTAAACTGAGGCTCTGATCTCATCATCTCTCTGCCCATCTGCCTCTAATCGTCTCCCTTTGGCTGTAGGATGACCCCAAGCTCCTTCAAGACCTTTACAACCTTCAGCCCACCATTCCAGCCTTGCTGGCTTCCCCACTCATGGAAAAATCATTTGGACGTCTTGCTTCACCCCAGCTTGTCATGCCCTTCTGTGCCTGTATGCGTCTTCAGATGTGTTCCCTCTTCCAGGACTCTCAACCCCAATACTTGGTGAATACCTCCTCACTCTTCAAGATTAGACTCAAAAGTCACCTCTAGCTACTCAGGTCATAATTTGCACCTACCGTAACTTTCTGTACTCTCTTGCGTTCTGACTTTGATCACCCTGTGCTGTATTAAACTTTTCAGCCCCTCTGTCCTTAACACCAGGTAGAGCCACGCACAAGTAGAGCTGGTGTCAGAGTCATCCCTGCATCCACTTGGGATAAGAATTTGGGAAGGAAACATCACTCCCAAAGATTAAGGACCAATAAGGACTAGCCTAAGCATCCTAAGGTTTTCCTTGATCTCTCCTCCAGAGATTAGTTAAACCTCCGAGTCACCTATTTAAAATAAAAAAAAAATGTACATAACCTCTTCTTGATTATAATAGTAACACCTAATCAGTGTCTAGTACTTGGGAAACAGAAGTGTACACAGAAGAAAATAAACGCCCCCCCAGACCATCCATAAACCTGTCACCCATCATAAGGAATAGCTAACATTTCCCTAGTTCTTACCATGCCACCAGAATAAAACCTCTAATGGGGAGGTTCCATCATTAACCCCACTAACAGATGGAGAAATTGGGGCTCACGGAGGTTGAGGGGGAGAGCCCGAGTTTATGTACATTTTGGTCTTTCTGGATACAAGCCCAATGCCTTGAACAGGCAGCAGAGTATCTCTGATATCCATAAACTACATCTGGGTTTTTTCAACCCTAATTATCATGAACTCTCCTATCTCTTAAATTGGAAGCTTGAAAAGCAAAGATAAAGACTTGAAAGGAAGACTTACACCACAGGAAGCAAACTCAAAGGCCTCCAGGGCCAGGCAGCTTCCTTAATTGCGTGATAGGGCCTGGGGGGTGGGGTGGGGTGGGGGGAGGTTTGTGACAAATCATTTTTCCCAGTTTAACGTTTAATAACTTTATGGTTTTTTGTTTGGTTTGGCTTTTTTTTTTTTTTTTTTAACCACACCTTAAGTTTGAATTTTTATGTCACCAAATCCATCACTCTTTTTCCTCCTTTATGCTGTCTGGGTTTCCTTTGAGGTTTTGCAAGGCTTTCCTCCCTCCCGGGTTGTAAGTTCACCTTCCTGACTTTCCTCTAGTTCTTTCATGTTTTTATTTTTCTTACACAAAAATGTAAGTCTAACTGATGTTTTAAAATACAGGTAAGATCTAATTTTTCTAAATAAAATGTCAAATGTCTCCCTGCTTTGAAACACCATTTTTTAGAAAAGCAAAAAATGTTTTATTATGAAAAAGGTCAAATTATACAAAAATAGTATAATGGTATAATGACCCCCCAAATACGTATTCCCATCTACAATAGTTAACAATTTAGGACCAATTTTAAAAATTGTGAAAATTTACCATCTTTCACTTTTTTTTTTTTTTTTTTTTGGCTGCATTGGGTCTTCACTGCTGCGTGCGGGCTTTCTCTAGTTGCAGCGAGTGGGGGCTACTATTCGTTGAGGTGCGCGGGCTTCTCATAGCGATGGCTTCTCTTGTTGCGGAGCACGGGCTCTAGGTGCATGGGCTTCAGTAGTTGCAGCTCGCAGGCTCTACGCACGCGGGCTCAGTAGTTGTGGCACACGGGCTCAGTAGTTGTGGCACACGGGCTTAGTTGCTCCGCAGCATGTGGGATCTTCCTGGATCAGGGCTCGAACCCGTGTCCCCTGCATTGGCAGGTGGATTCTTAACCACTGTGCCACCGGGGAAACCCTATTTTTACATAGTAACAGCCTTATATACCTGGACTTGTTCTGGTTTAATTCATCTCTTTGTTAAAACAATACTACCCACTACATATACTGCTTTGCTTATTTTATTTTTAAAATCATTGTATAGTAAAATTGCCCTTTTTTGGATGTATAGTTCTGTGAATTTTAACATATGTATATATTTGTGCAACCATCACCACAACTGAGATATGAAATTGGGATACACTTCCATCACCCTGAAAAACTCCCTCCCTCATGTCACTCCTTCATAGTCACCCACTTCAGGCTCATTAAGTGGCAACTGGTCTGATCTTTATCAACATGGTTTTGTCTTTTCCAGAATGCCATATAAGTGGAATCCCATGGTTGGGCACCTTTTGAGATTGGCTTTAATCACTCAGCAAAAAGTCTTTGCGATTTATCCTAGTTGTTGCCTGTATCTGTAGTGTGTTCCCTGTTATTGCTGAGTGTTCCATTGCGTGGCTGTCCCTTACAGAGCTGCAATACCCCACTTTTAAGAACTGTAGCTTTATAATGATTTTGATATCTGGTTGGTAAGTTTCCTGCCCACTTACAATGCTCCTGTTCTATTTGTTTTCCAAAAGTGTCTTGGCTATTCTAAGTGTACTGATTCCTAGGGATTTTGTAGCTTTGGTTGTTTTTGTGAGTGATCCCTTCAACCTCTCAATTATCCAAACTCAAAAATATCCCAGAACAATCTTGAAAATTGTGCAAGACCCTTCTGAAGAAAACCGTAAAACTAGACAGAAGAGGATGAAGAAAAACTTTAATGCACAAAAAAACCTATTCCTGGATGTGAAGACTCAAAATGGAATAGATGTCTATTCACTCCAAATTAATTGAGATATTTTGAGCTTTAATTGGCTTTAATCTTTTTCATCAATCTTTTCAAATTAATGACATAAAGTAAGTAAATTTTAAAAACTATGTTAATCTCCTCCCCTTCACTGTTCATGTTCCTTTTCTCTTTCCAAAAGCTGTGTGTGTGTTTTCTTTTTCGTTTTTTAAAAATTATTTTATTTTTGGTCTTAGTTGCGGCATGCGAGATCTTCAGTTGTGGCATGTGGACTTCTTAGTGGGTGCATGCATGTGGGATCTAGTTCCCTGACCAGGGATCGAACCCAGGTCCCCTGCATTGGGAGCACAGGGTCTTAGCCACTGGACCATGGGGGAAGTTCCTGTGTGTGTGTTTTCTGCCTTTTAGCTTGCTTTAACTGTAATCTAAATATGCCTGGGGGCCCACGTGGCTGGTCATGAAGTAGATTCCAGTTTGCGAGGTGTACTTTTGGCAGCCAAAGTCATTTGGAAAGGCTGTGCTTCTCTATCCCCGCATCTCGTAGGATATCCTGAAGAGGCAGGAGGGGGCTTCCATAACGTAGCTAAGTCTAAGGAATCCACTTCTACCTTAAATGGCTCCAACGACCCCTCCAAGTTCAGCCTTCATTCCTGTTCCATAGGCTTGTTACCTCCCATTTTCAGCCTTTGCTCCCCTTTCAGCATTTCATATTAAATTGGTTATAATAATTATATTAACTATCATATTACTAGCATGTTTGTAATGGGGAGAGGAAGGAGCTATATGAGAAATACAAAAATACAGGATTTTTTAAAGTGGGTCAGAAAGAAAGAAGGAGTCTGTGAACATAATTACACACACAAACATACACACTCACATAATTTTATTGTCTAGTCCTTTCAAATAAGCTGCTCTTGGTTTTACCAATGCTGCCCTTTTTCTTCTTTCCCTTCCCCAACTTCCATTTGCAATTTTTCTCATTTTCTCCTTCTGCTTTCTTTTGATTTATTTTGTTTCACTCTTCCTAATTTCTTGAGTTGAATGCAGGTTACTTATTTTAGAATTGCTTATTTATTAATAAAAACATTTAAAGCTAGGTGTTTTCCTCTGAATACCACCTTGGCAGCATTCTCCAAAGTTGTTGATGGCTGCATGGGCACTTGGATGGCAAAGTCTCCTTTACGTAGAAAACCATCTGTGCCACATGAATTCTGGGGCCAACTAGGGCCCTGTAGGCTGAGTCATTCCCCTGAAGTCCCTAGTGTGTTGGACCATCCCTCCTCCAGGGAGGCGTGGGGTAGGGGAACATAGAACAGATTTGCTGGAACTTGCTCTTCTAATCCAAACACCACTGATGAACATCATAAGGAACAGAAATCAAATGATATGTATCCTGTCTTTCCCAAACATCTCTGTAAGTCCATCTTCTTCCCAATAAGCTCAGGGAAGTGATGGACCCTTTGGGAATTATTTCAGTTTATATGGAGCTTGGGAGTAGGGTACAGGGGTTGTAGTTGGCATTCCTTTCAACTTGGTCCAAACTGTCCAATATTTTTGAGTTTTGTGTTGTGATGTCACAGTTTTTCTCCTCTGTTATGAAGTTTTTTGTGTTTTGGTTTTTTCTGCATATCTGGAAGGGTTTTAGTTTTTTTTTATAGTTAAAAAAAATTCATTTATTTATTTAGACTAGGGTCTTCGTTTGGGGTCTTCGTTTCTGTGCGAGGGCTTTCTCTAGTTGCGGCAAGTGGGGGCCACTCTTCATCACGGTGCGCGGGCCTCTCACTATCGCGGCCTCTCTTGTTGCGGAGCACAGGCTCCAGACGCGCAGGCTCAGTAGTTGTGGCTCACGGGACTAGTTGCTCCGCGGCATGTGGGATCTTCCCAGACCAGGCCTCGAACCCGTGTCCCTTGCATTGGCAGGCAGATTCTCAACCACTGCGCCACCAGGGAAGCCCCAGGGTTTTAGTTTTGAAACACATTCTGTACTAATATGGGGCCTCTTTTTTGGGGGGCGGGCTCTTAATATGACAAAAACCTGATTCAAACTGGCTAGAAAAAGGGAATTTATGGAAATTAATTAATATTCACATTCATAGAGAATATTGGTATTCACACGTCCTGCTGGATCAGGTGCCGAGCCAATGTCCTCAGAAACCCTCCTCCCTGTCTCCATCTCCTGGCTCTTTTCTGTGTGTTGGTCTCCAGCTGCCCCAGGCCTCCCTCCATCCCATGTGCAGCTCCAGACCAGACTCACCCATGTGCTTGGCCATGAGCCTCTCCCTGACCAATCACAGTGGCTAGAGAAACAGATGCTCTGGTCGGGGTCATAGATGCTGGGTTGACAGAACACCTGGTGTCCAATATATGGTTCATATGGCTGCCCTCTTCCTAAAACACCTTTCTAATCAAGGCCAGACTTGTCTTAAAATTTTACTGTTTCCTTAGCAGGGTGGAAAAACTCTGTCCCACCTCAACTTGCTCTCTTTACAGCTCTCAGCTCGCTTCCTTTCTCCCACACCCTATGTTCCAGCCACAACAACCTATTCCCCATTTCCAAACAAAAGCGTACTTTTGTTTCTATGCCTTTGTACATGCTGTTCCTTTTGCTAGAAATTCCCTCTTCCCTTATTCATTCTTTAAGAGCCTAAGTCATGTCTGGAAATCACTTGGGCAGTTTGTCCATCTCCTCCCTGGGCTCCCACCTACCTCTACTCACACTCTGCTCATCCTGGACCTGGACAGGATTGAATCCTGTGGGACTCTTGCCCCTTTAAGACATCAGGACTGGACCCTTAGAGCTAAGGCTATGCCTCAACAATTTCCCTGCAGTGTCTGCAGTGTAGTAGATATTCAGTAAATGTCTGTTTAAAGAATGTGCAGACAGGGTCAGCTGCCCACAAGCTGATTATTTGACCATTTTTGTGTACTATAAGCTCCTGTGGATTTTCAGTCCAGCAGCCGGTACCTTCCTGCCAGAACTTGCTTCTACCCAGCCCCACCCTACCCTACTCTATAGAGCCAGAAATACCTAAACGTTTTCGTGCCTTGGGGACAGCCTTAATCAATGGCTAACGGTGTGGGGGAGGGGTGTCCTAATGGGACTACTCTAGGTGTGACCTTCACTGCCCCCAAAGCTCTCTGGAGGGTTGGGCCACCATTACTCTCTATGTGACTTGATAACCCATCCTTGCTCGACCTCCTTCCCCTCCCCACCCTGCTCCCTGACTCTCCTACCCGTTTTCCTGGAACACTTCCTAATAAGTCACTTTCTCACAAATCCTGGTCTCAGGTCCTCAGATCTGCTTCTGGGGAACCCAGCCTAAGACAGAGTTGATGATTCAATGAACAGAAGGAGAAGAATAATGAATTCAGAAATCAACAACTATTTATTGGTCACTAATTGCAGGGAAGAAACAGGAGAAGGAGAGGACCCTCCTGGGATTATCTTCTTAAGGAGACAAGGTTTACACATGTAGAAAAAGAACGAATACGTGACATGAAATGTGATGAAGAGTACTGAGGTTTAAAGCTCAAGAAAGGATTCACTTTGTTATAAAGCAGAAACTAACACACCATTGTAAAGCAATTATACCCCAATAAAGATGTTAAAAAAAACCCCACCCAACAAAAACAAAAGCTTTAAACCCTAAAAAAAATATTAAAAAAATAAAGCTCAAGAAAGGAGGGATGAATATGTGTTTACACGTGTAGAAAAAGAACGAATGCGTGACATGAAATGTGATGAAAAGTATTGAGGTTTAAAGCTCAAGAAAGGATTCACTTTGTTATAAAGCAGAAACTAACACACCATTGTAAAGCAATTATACCCCAATAAAGATGTTAAAAAAAAACCCACCCGACAAAAACAAAAGCTTTAAACCCTAAAAAAAATATTAAAAAAATAAAGCTCAAGAAAGGAGGGATGAATATGAACGCAGGGATGTCAGAGGCTGGTCAGACTTTGAAGGCAGAACTGAACTTTGAAGTGAGGATGAGATAGAGCAGGGAAAAGCCCAGTGAATACAGCAGTGTGATTGGAGTAAAATGATGAAACTTTAAGGCCAGGACGTGAAGACTTGGAATCCATTCCAATGAGTTTGGACTTTATCTCATAAGGTAATTGGGGGGGGGGTCAACATTAATTTATTAATTCAACAAACATTTATTGAGTGCCTGTAACATGTGGCACACCCAGACAGGAGCAAGGTGTACTCTAGGAGGGGTGTTCCTTAACTGAACTGCCTGTTCCGGCCACCATAATCTTGATTATATGTGTTATTTGGATACACCTATAATTCCCGGATAGATTTTTTTTCTTACGTAGTTTTATCATGTGTATATATGTTTTTCTGATTATAAAGTGAAACATTATCCTCATAAAATTTCAAACATTTGGAGAATCATGCATGGTAGGAAAAGAAATGTCTTCTATTCAGCAGAGAGGCTTGGAATCTTCTTGGATGGGGATTGGGCTATAGGGAAGTAGAAAGTCCCCAGGGGTCAGGCTGGGCTTGTGGTTCCCAGGAACAGTTACTTGGAGCAGCAGTGTCAGGCAGGTTCTGATTTTACTCAAGCATTCAGTTAAGTTTGGCTCAACACCCTCATTAGGAAGGGAGGTTAAGGTCAGGGTTAATGTTAAGCTTGTTTCTGTGATGAGAATGGTATGGGGACCACAAAACAGAGGGTCCAAGATGAATTGCAAAGTCCTGAGCGGCAGCAATTCAAAGCAAGGTGAGCTGGTGGAAGTGACGTGGGAATGGAACTTCTAAGCATTCACTGGAAAGCCAAGAAAGGGGGTGGGGAAGCCTGCACTTTCTGTTACCCGGGAAAGTTGGGGGTTGTCATCATATGATGAACATTTAAAAACATGCAACCTTATTTGGTAGGCATGGACTGGTGATATCTGGGGAACTTCTTACTGCATGTATTTTATATTTTAATAGAGAACGTGAGGAGCCATCCACGAAGATTATGCCTATTTATAGAACCACAAATAGACAATCAGAGTGCCTGTTGCTTTCATCCTCTCAAACACTGGTATTACCAAATTTTATTCTTGGACAGCCTATTAGGTAAAATTGAACAAAAATTATTGTTTGTTTCAACTTGCATATATTTAATCATTAGTAAGGTTGAGCATCTTTGGTATACTTTTCAGTCATTCTTATTTCTTCTGGAATGGCCTCATTTATTTACACTTTTCTCATTGATGTGTAGAAACTCTTTGGATACAGACAACATTATCTATTTTGTTTGACATATCCTGTAAGTGACAGTCCCAGTTGAATGTAATTTAAGAAATTATCACAAGGATGTTTCTTTCAATATTCATAACAATTATTGCACTTTATTTTTTGTAGCTATAGTTATGAGGTCCTTACCTTAATTCTCTCTAGATTGAGTGCTTTGATCATTGGGGTGTAGTACTCACCACCAGTGCTTTCACACTAGACCTTCTCCATGCATTTGTTTTTCACCTTGGTTCATCTTCCAGATGGCTGCGTTGTATCCTCAAGGCAATTTTTCCAGAATGAGTAAATAGTGCTCTAATGTTTGAGTTCTTCCATATCTGAGAATGTCTTTAGGTTCTCTTTACACATGAACAACATCCCAACTGGATACGGAACTCAGCACTCGGTTGCATTCCAGGTGGAGAAAGAGAAAGGGGGACTGAGAAAGGAGAATGAG
Source organism: Aethalodelphis obliquidens (assembly GCF_003676395.1). Lineage (NCBI taxonomy): Eukaryota > Metazoa > Chordata > Mammalia > Artiodactyla > Delphinidae > Aethalodelphis > Aethalodelphis obliquidens. Next base: position 20,501,924 of record NW_020837974.1, read on the forward strand.
GAACAGAGGGAGTGAACTGTGTGAGTCAGAAATGAATGGAAGACAGCATTGAAGATGGAGGCTGTGATCTTGGAGGCCCTTGAAAACCAGGATACAGGGCACTGAAGGCATCTGATCAGAGGGAGGATGTGCAAACAGCTGAATTTTAGGAAGATTAACCTGGCAAAGGCAATGGGAAGAATGAGAGGGGGAGATGGAGGACTGTTTTGTTATCAGTTAGAAACAATTTGGCTACAAGTCACAGAAAGCAACGAATAGAGGTTCATTTATATCATATACAAAATGTCCAGAACAGCGAAGGAAAAATATATACATATATGTATGTGTGTTTTTATGTGTTTATTATGTATTTTGGTTTAGCTGCTCATATTGCGCTGATGTCTCTGTGGTTCTCTTGGCCTTTCCCTCATAGTTGCAAGATGGCTGCTGCAGCTCCATACATAGTATTTGCATTCCAGGCACAAGATGGAGGGGAGGGGAGGTAGAGTCACAGTTGACTCATTTTATTAGGAAAGAAAAAACTCCCCAGAACTTTCCACCTCCCAGCGAGTTCTGTTTATATCTCATTGGCCACAGCTGTGTCATATTGTTACTGAACCAGGTTTGTTTGCCTGACATGCAGCAAGCTAAACCCTGAGACACTGAGGTCTGCAGCAGAGAAAGGGTTTATTCACGAGGGAGCCAAGTGAGGAGACAGGAGAGCAAATCTCAGATCCGCCTCCCAAAAGGCAAGAGGCTTGAGATATTTATGGGATAAAGAAGCAAGGTGGTTGTAAGGTGTGGGGAAAGGTGATTGGAAGTAGGGAAAAGGTGAGGTAATCGGTGCTCTGTGCAGGCTTAGTTTTAGTGTCGGTGGTCCCCACTAGACTTAGCCAGCCTGAATTGGGCAGAAGCCGACTCCAAATTTCTGTAAAACAACTTAAGCCCCTGTTACTATAGTGACCCACATGTCAGAAGCATTATCTATAGGGGTGGTTAAGAAGTCTGGTGATATATTACCTAGGCTACGTGAAGCTTGGAGGGGGGAGGGTATGCAATTAGAGAAAGGGGGAAAAAAAGAACAACTAAAGCAGGCTTAATCAGTAAAGGAAGATTACAAACAGAGGGGTTTCTAACAAGTTGTTTCCTTATCTGCTGTTCTATAAGACACATTCAAGGATTTCTGTTAAGGCACCAGTTTCTGTTAACCCTATGGGGCACAGTCTCAATATGGCCACCCTATCTGCAAGGGAGGCTGGGAAGGCAAATTATTCAGCTAGGCACATTTCAAAGGAAAAAATAGGGAATCAATATTTACAGACAAATGAAAGTGTCTGCCAGAACACAAACGTACCACCACCACCACACACACACACACACACACGCACACGCACACACACACACACACGCACACACGCTCACACACACAGAAGATAAATTGGACTATATTAAAACTAAGAACTTCTGTTTGTTCATCAAATAACTCCATAAAGAGAGTGAAAAGGCAAACAGCACTGGGGGGAAAATGCTGAAAAGGAAATAAATGCAGAATATACATTTAAAATATATAAAAGGCAGACAACCCATTAGAGAAGAAAAAGGCAATAGAAAAGCAGTAACTTCACAAAAGAGAGTATCCCAATGCTCTATAAACATTTAAAAATGTACTCACCGTCATCAGTCATCAGGGGAATATACGTTAAAACCACAACGAGGGCTTCCCTGGTGGCGCAGTGGTTGAGAGTCCGCCTGCCGATGCAGGGGACACGGGTTCGTGCCCCGGTCTGGGAAGATCCCACATGCCTCTCACATGGGAGAGGCCACGGCATTGGGAGGCCTGTGTACCGCAAAAAAAAAAAAAAAAAAAAAAAAAAAAAACCACAACGAGTTACCATTTTACACCCACCAGGATGACTAAAATAAAAGATGGAAATTAGCAAGTGCTGATGAGGATGTGGAGCAACTGGAACTCTCATACTCTATTGGTAAGAGTGAAAATTGGTACAGTCACGTTGGAAAGCACTTTAGCTTCTTTTGGCGGGGGGGGGCGGTACGCGGGTCTCTCACTGCTGTGGCCTTTCCCGTTGCGGAGCACAGGCTCCGGATGCGCAGGCTCAGCAGCCATGGCTCACGGGCCCAGCCGCTCCGCGGCATGTGGGATCTTCCCGGACCGGGGCACGAACCCGTGTCCCCTGCATCGGCAGGCGGACTCTCAACCACTGCGCCACCAGGGAAGCCCTCCTCTTATTCTTATTCTCCCTTGCCTCATCCTCCTTCACTTGGCTAACCAAGCCCCTCAACTTAAGCCCCACTTCCTCTAGGAAGTGTTCTGGGAAGTTCCCTCAGGTAGATACCCTGTACTGTGCTCTTCGAAATGCTCATATTCTGCCTGACATGGAACTCACACCTGGAATTCTACCTCTACACTGAGCAGTGCCTATTCATTCATTTAAAAATCATTTATGGAAACTAACACAACATTGTAAATCAACTATACTCCAATAAAAAATTTTAAAAATTAAAAAAAATGATTTATGGAGACCCAAGTATATGTATGGCACAGTGCTAGGCACTATTTTTGTCTCCTGCTCAGTGCCTGCCGCAAATTATATAGCGAATATTCACTGAGAGAATTAAGGGCCAGCTTGAAGCAACCAGGCCTGAGATGGTGGCTGGCGATCAGAAAGAATGTTGGAATACCGATGGGTGGAGCCTTGTCTCAGCTCCAGGGAGCAAGATAAGTCCTAGGGTAGAGGGAACTGAGCTCTCCTAACCGGCTGGTGCCCTGAGGTCAGCCTGCACTGGGAACCACCTGATAGCAGCCAACAGGAATTTGTTCTACAGGGCTCAGGCAAGGAGCCAGCCGGGGCTAGGAATTGGGCAGACCCTTCAATGTTGTGTCTGTGGCTAATTTCTCCTTGGCTAGGGTTCCGCGCCAATGAACCACTATGCTGGAGTGTAGGGAAATGTTTAAGCCTAGGGTTTTTGCAGTCAAAGAGAGTTACTTAAGTTCTCAGAGCCTCAGTTTCCTTTTCTGTAAAATGGGAATAAGACTCGTACCCATTTTGTAGGCCGTTGCAAGGATGGAATGAGATTATGTATATGATATATCAGGCTGGTATCTGGCATACAGTAAAGTTTTATCAATGTTAACAATTATTGTTATCTAGGCTTGCTTTTTTAATTTGCAGTATGTCTGGGGGAGATAAGAGGAGCAAAACTTTTGTCCCAGTTTGGAGGTATATCTTTAGTTATCTCTAAGAGCCCCATGTATATAGCAGCCAATAGCAAATGAAAGCTCCCTGCTTGGACCTGTGCCTTCCCAGACTTCCCTTTGGCTGGGACATAGCACAGAACATCTGGGTCTTCCCCAACATGCTGCGTCTGTAAATGAGGCCTAAGGCCACCTCAAGAAGGTGAAAAGTCTCAGCGCTCACTAACCATACCTAATCACAGTAAAAAATCTGAGGATAAAAGGAGTTACTTGGATATCATTAAAACAGCTAGATTTAGCAATAAAAGGGTTATCATGGGATCAAGTGGAGAAGAATGTAGGCCAAAGGAGGTTTCAAAGAGCCATAGATGAAGTCCTGTGTTGCAAAATGTAGATGTTTAAATTATGGCTCTGGCCCAATGCATTGGAGCAGCTCTCTCTCTCTCTTTTTTTTTTTTTAACTTTTTAAATATCTATTGAAGTATAGTTCATTTACAGTGTTGTGTTAGTTTCAGGTGTCAACTCTCTTTTTAAGCCTGCCCAGCATCTAGGGCTGGCTGGATTGACAGTGAAGGCAGAATGACTTCCAACTTTTTGCCTGACGAATTGCATAGATAGAGGCACCAGTAGTTGACATTTGGAGAAGATAAACAGATTTGGAGAGGGAAGAGACCAAGTCCAGTTTTGAATATAGAGACTTTTGAGGTGTTTGAAGGGTACCGAGGTAGGTATGTTTAGAAGGCAATTGAAAATGTGGATCTGGAGCTCACAGAAAGTTATATAAAGATGGACGATGAGAGAATTCCCTGGGAATCCAGTGGTTAGGACTCCACGCTCTCACCGCCAAGGGCCCAGCTTTGATCCCTGGTCAGGGAACTAGATCCCACAAGCTGTGCCACGTGGCCAAAAATAAAAGAAGATGGAGAATAAGAATTGTAAATAAGAAGGGGACCATGTCCACTGTGGGCAAGAACAAGACACCCCAGGGTATAACGTAGAGTGAGAAGAGGACTAAGGGGAAAACCATAGAGAATTGCCATTTGGAGAGGAAAAATGGAGGAAAGAAAGCCAGCAGAGAAGATGGAGAAGGAAAAAACAAGCAGGGAAGTGAGAGCAAAACTAGGGCCTAGCTGTGAGACCACCAGACATCTTAAGGAGAATTCTGATTCACAGGAAATGAAATTGAATTTTTTTTCCCCAAGTCAAAAGAGCTTTTATTCATTTTTAAAATATCACATGTGAACCAGGCCCCTTGCGGTCTCTGTAACTGGATCACTCAGATCTTACTCATCAGCCCGCTGAACTGTTCCTTTCTCAGAAACACAGATACCATCCACAAATGTTCTGATATCCTTGTTTTTAACTGTTGTGGCTTTTGTTGAATCAAGGCAGCTGAATTTGACACAAGTTCAATGTCGTTTCCTTCAAGAATCAACTCATCTTTCTGGGCTTGAGATACTGAACAAGCAACACCTGGCCTCATCCGAGCCCTGCGGATGTATTTTTCACCCCCCAAAATTTCGGATTTCCACAAGAGAACCATTCTCCTGAATAACGACGTTGATGGGGAAGTGAGCATACACAGACCTCATCTGGTAATGGAAGCCCAGTGTAACACCCTTGATCATGTTCTGTACATGACTACAGATAGTGCGAACAGTGGCCAGTTCCTTTCTATTCCCCCACCATTTGTCAACCCGGAGCCTCTTCTTTTTCTTCCCAAGGAGACTGAGTTCTACACTGATGTGATTGAAGTCCCTCCGCAGGGTGCCTCTGGGGCCCTTCACAATAACCGTGCGTCCCTTCAGAGTAATGTCGACATTTTCTGGAATGTCGAGTCTGACTGCTGAGAATGGTCTTCATTCTCTCAGTAGATGTGGCAAAGAGCTGAAATTGAATTTTAAAGGCATGAAAACATAACCTCACTCATAATGAAGACATGTACAATAAAACAATGAAGAGGTAGCATTTTTTAAAAAATCTACCAGACTGGCAAGAATGGAAAAGTTTAACACAGTGTTTGAGAGGATGTGGGGAAATAGACACTTTAAAATAGTAAAGATATACACTTTTTGGCTTAGTGATTCCATTTCTAGGAACCCACTGGATGGATATGCCTATACATGGGTACAGAGAGGCTTGTACAAGGATATTCATTGCGGCATTATTTGTTGTAGCAAAGGGTTGGAAACAACCTAAACGTCCATCAATAGAGGACTTGCCAAATTAATAATGACATCATTTCAGTGGAATATATGCATTTCAGTGGAATATATGGAGTTATTAAAACAAACAAGGGAGATCAATAAGTACTAATTTGGAACCATAGCTAAGATATCTGAAGTGAAAAACATCAGAAGGACAATAGAACAGGATGTGCTATCATTTATGTAAAAATGGATAAGGCTGGCTTTGGAGCCAGACTGCCTTGGTTTAATTCCCAGCCCCACCGCTGTCTAGCTATGTAACTGGGGGAAAAGCTACCTGTGCTTCAGTTTCCTCAGCCATCATCTTCACAGGGTTATCAGAGATGTGAAGATTTACTTTTCCCTTTTGTACTTTTTGAATTTTTTTTTTTTTTGGCCATGCCGTGCGGCATGCGGGGATCTTAGTTCCCCGACCAGGGACTGAACCCACGCCCCTGCAATGCAAGTGCAGTCTTAACCTCTGGGCCACCAGGGAAGTCCCTGAATTATTTTTAAACCATGGCATGTGTAACCCTAATTTTCATTTAATTAAAAATTTTAAACAAAGAAGGTATATGAGTAGCAGCTAAGCATGTGGAAAAGATGCTAAATTCATTAGTCATTAGGGAAATGCACTTTAAACCACAATGAGACACCACTGCAAGTCTATTCATATGGCTAGAATTATAAAGACCAACAATACCAAGCGCACCACCCCAAGCCTATATTGCTTTGACAGCTCATTCACATCAAAGAAAATGTGATCCTCCCTTCCCAGTGTACAACTCACCAAGGGATTCATTCTGATTGGTCCTGCCTGGGTCACATGTCCAGCTCTGAACCAATCACTGTGGGGCTGTGAATCACCTTAAAGTGTTGGCGAAGATGTGTAGCAATTGAAACCTTCATAGGCTGCTGGTGGGAATGTGAAATGGTACAGACACCTTGGGAAACACATGGGCATTTTCTTACAAAGTTAAACATAACGTCTACACAGTAACTCAGAATTCCACTCTTAGGGATTTACCAAAGAAATATGAAATTTTATGTTCACAGAAAGACTTGACTTGAATGTTCTTAACCGCTTTATTCAAAATAGCCCCAAACTGGAAACACCCCAAAAGTCCATCAGCTTGGGAATGGGTAAACAAAATGTGGCATATCCGTACAAAGGAGTAAAAAGGAATGAGCTAATACTTGCAGCAGCATTGATGAATCTTAAAAAATTCAGAAACAAAAACCCGAATACTGTATGATTCCACTTATATAAAATTCAAGAGAAGGCAAAACTATAGTAATGAAAAGCAGATTAGTGGTTGCCAGTGATGGGGGCTGGGGAGGAACTGACAGAGAGGCATAAGGGGACTTTTTGGCGTGATGGAAATATTCTATGTTATGATTGTGGTGGTGGTTACATGACTGTATGTTTGTCAAAACTCAAATACATAAGATTGTGAATTCTATAAACAAAGTTGGATTAAAAAAAAAAGACTCAGTCTAACAACAACAATTTTTTCTTTTTAAAGGATGACCCCGTCTGTAATGTTCAATGACAGAGAGAAATTATATAGGATGAGGATGCGAAGGGATCGTTTAAATGGCTACTTATGTGCCAGGCTTTGCATCTTGGTTGGGGAAGGATGAAGTTGGACCCCATATTGTCAGGAGTCAATGGGGAGGGAAGAAGTGGAGGTAGTCATCCGAGGACATCTTCCAAGAAATTCATCTGCACATAGATACCAAATAAACATGACTCAACCTTTCTGGTTACGAAAGAAATACAGATTAAAACAATATCACTATGGCCCATCTGATTGGTATAGTCTGATAGCCTGGGTGGGCCTGGGTGTAGGAAGTGGTGTATAATCTTTGGAAAAAGCAATTCGAAATTAAAAACCCTGCCCCCTCTCCCCACAAATGTCAAGACTTTGACCTGGCCACTCCACTAACAATTTATCTTAAGGAAATAACTGGACAGCTGGACAAGGGAGGAGGCATACAGTTGTTAAATCAAAGTGTTCTTTATAATGTAAAGCAGTGGAAACAACCTAAGTATCCAGTAATAGGGGGTTGACTGAGTAAACCAATGGTTTATTCATCCCAGAATTTGCTTTCAGCCTTTGGCATTTTTTTGATGTACATAATAACTTGGGAGAGGAAGGAATTGGGTGAGGAGGAAATGGGGATGGCAGGGAGATTTATTTTTGCTAAATACCCTTTCCTACCTTTTGAATTTGGGACCATGTTAATCTATTGCCTACTAAAAAGTTAAAATAAAAATTTTAATACAATAAGAATTATATCTGGAGCTATAATTACTAAACACGGAAGGCCATTTACAATATAGTGTTTAGCGGGAAAAGCACATTGCAGGGCAGGGTGAGCATATTTTTGTAAAAAAATTGATTTATATGGGTAAAGCATTGCAGGAGGAACAACAAAACGTTAGCTGTAGTTGTGTCTGGATGGTGGTTTTTGGTGACCATGATTTTTTTCTCTTTTTATATTTATATTTTCTAATTATTAAAAGAATGATTAATTGTAGGCCTTGTCTAATTAAAAATATACACTTTTTGGACATTAGCGGAAAAACTGGTGAAATCAGAAAGTCTGTAGTTTAGGTCATAGTACTGCACCAACATCAGTTTCCTAGTTTTGACCAACATGCCGCAGTTCTCTAAGATGTTCACGAGGGGAAGCTGGAGGAAGGGTATACGGGAACTCTTTGTACTATTTCTGTGGCTCACTTGTAAACCTAAAATAATTTCAAAATAAAAAAGCTTTTACAAAGTTTTAAAAATAAGTTTAATGACCTAAAAATATCACTTTTTCTATCATGATAGCGTTGTAGAATGTAGTTAGACATGACCAAAAACAAAGCTTGGTCATGAAAGGAAGAGGAAGGTAGGGTATCAGGAGAGTGGTATTTTAGGACAGGAGAGATTTCACAGGCAGAGGAGGGCCCAGGAGGCTGGCAGAGGCTGAAGGGGAGCATGGAGGGGAGCTGTAATTGAACAAGGTGGCTGAGGAAGGCCGGTGGGACCTTCAGAGGAGGTGCCTCTTTCTCAAAGACTGAAGGGAAAAGAAAAAAGACGAGGGGATATAACTAAAGTTTATTGGCAGGAGAGTTTATGTCAGCCCACCTGGGGAGGTGGGTTTCTCTGGGAGATAAGGGCCAGCTTACGTGTTGAAGGTGGGGGTGATGGGGAAAGCGTGGAGCTTGTGGATGGGTGATAGATGAGGTCTGGAAGCCAAAATGCGTCATACAACCAAATGACCGTGAGACTGCGGTATTTCCCAAGTGTCCCAGGAGAGTCACTTGGAATGCGTTAGAATCACAGGGTCTCTGTGCCTCCAACCCAAACCAGGGAAGAGACTTGAAGACCTTTATATTTAACAAGCACCCCCAGGTGGTTCTTCCCTGGAGCGAAGTAGGAGGAACACTGAAGTATTGCTAAGGTCTGGCTGCTCAAAGTGTGCCCTGAAGACCGGCAGCAGCGGCCTCACCTGGGAGCCGGTTCGAGCAGCACACCTTACTTCACACCTGAGAAATCAGCTTCTGCATTTTAAATTTGATCTCCAAGTGAATCATACGCACATCAAAATTTGAGAAGCGTTATGCTAAGTAACAACTGTTACCATAAATATATACAATTGGCATAAAAACATGGCTGTCCCCACTGGAGAGCCCACTAGTAGGAAGAGAGAACCTCCCATTTGGACTGACCAGGGTCGTGAGGCTGGAAGATGAAGAGGGTGGTGAAGGGGTGGTTGCAATGTTTGAACATGGGGTCTAGGATGGAAGGAAGACAAGGAACAGGGCTGGTGAGCTGAGTGGCTAGGGAAGGCTGAGGGAGTCTGGAGAATCGGATTGGATCAAGAAGCAGGGGTGGAGGGAGTACAGAGTAGGAAAGGTGGAGGGATGAGGGGTATGTTTCTATCCAAGGTGTAGCCTTGGGAGTGGGTGGCTACAGAGGAATGGAGAGGAAGCTATCTGAGTGAGGGAACTCGAGGTATTGTGAGGTCTTCCGGTTGAGTGGGTCATTCACAGTTCAAGTTCAATTTGCTCAGGTGAGGATCTATGCTAGTTTGCTCAGCCACCATTCTTCCTTCTTGTGATAGCAGCACCGTAGCGGCTCCTGAGCAACCACCCCTTACCCCACTCTCTTTCAGTGTAGCTTCTGGGGGGAGGATGCTCCCCTAATACAGAAATAAGTACCCAGGGAGTTCCCTGGTGGCCTAGTGTTTAAGATTCCAGGCTTACACTGCCATGGCCTGGGTTCAATCCTTGGTCGGGGAACTGAGATCCCACAAGCTGCGCACAGTGGGGAATAAACAAAAAAGAAAGAAAAAAGTACACAATCCAGGCCCGGACAATCACAGTGTTTCACCTCTTTGGCTGCAGTGATCAGTTCAAGAAAAAGTCTCAAGTATGTCCAATGCAAAACCATTAAATAATTTTGTTTTTTGGAATAGTTGTAAGAGAGAAGCTCTCTTCCTTTTGGGGGTGTGAAAGATGGGACACATGTCTGGGGCTTCCACTCTGTAGGGGGGAGTGTGTCTGAGAATAGAGCTAACATGAAGGAGAGCACAGAGGAGAGGCAGGAAGTGAGAGTTCTGATCTTATCATTCGAGTTTCTGGATCCAACCATACCTGAAGCTAGTGATGCATTTCCAATGATATGAGCCAACATTTTCTTAATCCAGTGTGAGTTAGGTTTTTGGCACTTGCGACAAGATTCCTAACACAAGATTTATTACTTTTGTACAAATACAAATTTGTATTTTTGATAATGTTATTTAAAAAACACAAAAGACAACTGTCAGATTCCTGAGTACATGTAGTTAGTCAACTAGCAGAGCTGTTAAACAGAATTTGTCGAACAAACACCTGCAGATCTGGCCCGGGATGTGAGCAGACATGGCTGGGAAGATTGCTCCAGGAGTGCTCCTGGAGGCGGGGGAGGAGCTGTGAACAGTCAGCTCATTCCACCTCCTCCCCTGGCTCCTCCCAGCTCCAGCTGGGCACAATGAATGAATGCAGCCCTCAGCCTGCAGTTAGAGCATGTGTCTCAGGAATCCTGCTGAGGCACGGGGCTGGTCCTGCCTCTGGAAAGAAGGAGCTGGAACAGTTCTGGCTTGCTGGGAGGCGGCTGTGGCTGCCTAGGCCAGAGCTGGGCCTGGTGGGGACCTTCCCAGGTCACCCACCCTGGGGGATACCCTGTCGGCCATCTCCGGGGCTGCCTCAGTGGAGGAGGGAGGGGACAGAGCCACAGAGATATTTGCCCCTTGGAGGCATTTCCTGGAACACCGCGTTGCTTTTAGGATGTTATAAACATCCATGCAATACCTATGTTACTGCCTACTCATCATTCTCTGTTTTCTGAGTTTTAAAAAATTCTGTAAAATCATGCACTATAGAGGTGTGCATAGAACGTGTATGTGGTTTTAAAAAACAGGAGAGCAAACACCCACGTTTGTACTCCCGATGAAGAGGAGATCACTGACAGCCAGTTCTCCACATGGAGACCTCTGATTGCCTCCACTCCCACGACCCCTCCAGAAATTTCCGTTATCCTGACTTCTGTGGTCAGTGCACCCTGCTTTTCTTTCTAGTTTCACTTAGCATTTTTCTTTAAGTCATCTCACTCTTTTATTTTTTTATTTATTTTCTATTTTTTATAAATTTATTTTTTTGTTTGTTTTAATTTTTGTCTGCGTTGGGTCTTCGTTGCTGCACGCAGGCTTTCTCTAGTTGTGAGTGGGGGCTACTCTTCATTGCGGTGCATGGGTTTCTCATTGCGGTGGCTTCTCTTGTTGCGGAGCACGGGCTCTAGGCGCACGGGCTTCAGTAGCTGTGGCGCGTGGGCTCAGTAGTTGTGGCTTGTGGGCTCTAGAGCACAGGCTCAGTAGCTGTGGTGCACGGGCTTAGTTACTCCGCGGCATGTGGGATTTTCTCAGGCCAGGGCTTGAACCCGTGTCCCCTACATTGGCAGGCAGATTCCTAACCACTGCGCCACCAGGGAAGCCCAACTCACTCTTTTAATTCAAATGATTTTTTTGACTTTTTTTATTGAGGTAAAATTCACATAACTTAAAATTTTAAAGTGTACAGTTTAGTGGCACTCAGTACAGTTCCAAAACTTTCATCAACTCCAAAGGAAACCCTGTACCCACTGAGCAGTCACTCCCCACTCTTCCCTCCCACTCCTCCCGGCAAAGTACTAACCTACTTTGCCTCCGTGGATTTATTTATACTGAGTATTTCATATAAATGGAATCACACGATGCGTGGTCTTTGTGGCTGGCCTCTTTCACTGAACATAGTGGTTTTGAGGTCCATCCGTGTTGTAGATGTATCAGTGCTTCCTTCCTTTTTATGGCTGACTACTATTCCGTGGCAAATAAATTTCTTTTAAAAGGAAACTGTTTCATTAGTCCTGACTTTTCCCTCAGCCCGGAAAGTTACTTTCCCCGATATGTCTGCGTGAATGACTCCCTCAAGCTGTTCAGATAATACCCTTGCACAAAGGTCTCCCCTGACCACATAACACAGAGACTGGCCCCTCTGTCCGCCCCCAGACTCCCAGACCCTCTCTACCATGCTCTACATTTTTCTTCCTTCCACAGCACTTCTCACCCTCTGACATGCTATCCAAGGTACTCACTTCTTATGCAGATTGTTTCTGTCTGTCTCTCCCCCTGGGAGGGTGTGAGCTCCACAAGGGCAGGGAGCTTTGTCTGCTTGCCCCACACGTGCATCCCCAGCTGCTACAACAGTGTTTGGCAGCGAGTAAGCAGTTGTGGGAGGCTGGATAATGGACCCCCCCAAGATGTGCACATCCTAATCCCTGGAACCTGTGAATGTTACCCTCTGTGGCACACAGAGCCTTTGCAGACATGATTAAGTTAGGAATCTTGAGATGGGGAGACTATCTTGTGTTCTCTGGGTGGCCCTAAATATAATCACAAGTATCCTTATTTTTTTAAAAAAAAAGGCAGAGGGAGACTTGGCTGCAGCAGAAGTCAATGTGACAACTGAAGCAAGATGCTACTCTGCTGGCCCTGAAGAGGAATGCAGTTTAGAAGCCAGAAAAGGCAAGAAGACGGATTCTCACCTAGAGCCTCCGGAGCGAGCACAGCCCTGCCGACACCTTGATATTAGCTCCACAAGACTCCTTTCACAACTCTGGCCTCCGGAACGGTAAGGGAGTAAATTTCTGTGGTTCTAAGCCACTCACTTTGTGGTAATTTGGTACAGCACCCACAGGACACTAACGCAGTGGTCAATAAACAGCTGTTAAATGAATAAACACTGTCCAACCAGTGACTAAAGGAAACACCGTTACTGCTTACAATAAGCAGAAGGCAACTGAGAAAACACAGGCAGTGAAAACATAGTGATGCAATTAAATTTGGCTTGATAGCTAGAAATCTACGGCCTCTGAGGCAGCAAGAGAGCTGAGCACCCGTTAGAGACTGTTAGAGACCTATGAGCCCCACGCTGGGAACTGATGTCTTTGCACGTTGAAGAATGGAATGGCGTTCTTGTCCTGTCAGTCAATGGTACTTAAAACTCCAATTTGCTGGGGCAGGCGAGGGGCTCAAGGCGGACTTCAGAGAGATGGTGACATCTGTACCTGGTCTTGGAGGGTTAGTGGAGAAAGAGAGAGATCAGAGTTTGGCATTGTAATTTTGTGGGCCACCTAAAGTCACCACTGTAGGGTAGATCCTGTGACGTGACAAATGTGACTGAGGTGATGGGGGGGCCGCCAGAGGCATCTCAGTGGGACGTCTGTGATGGGCGTTCCTCGTGGAGACATCTCCCGGGCAGAGCCTGGAGCTGGGATGGGAGGGAGGAGAGCTGGGAGACTGAGAGAGTCGTGAGGATGGAGCCTCGTGCCGCTTCTACCTTTTGTCTCGGCTCCGTCTTGTGCGCCAGCTGCGTCTTAAATGTAGAGGTCTCAGGGTCCCATCATCAACTCTCTTCCTCTTTTCTTCCATGTGACCTCAAACCACCCTTGCCGACCCCCTCATGTCTCTCTCTGGCCCAGACCTCTCTCCTGAGTCTTCAACCCCAGGAGAGGTTGGGGTCTATCCGATATCACCCCTTGGGGTGCAGGCGCAGCAGGGACGTGTTGAGTCTGAGACACCTCTATCATCAGGGAGACGTTCTATGGGCTGTGCAATGCTTGGGGCTGGGACTCAGGGGCCCAGAAGGGAGATCAGAAGAGCCATGAGGTTGGGAGCTCAGCTTGAGAAGAACAAGGGCATATCAAGGACAAATGTTTCCACAACCTGCACGTGGAGCCGTTGTCTCTCAGAGTCAGTAACTCCTGGCCGTGTGGCTACCTACCCAGGGCTCTGGGAATGAAGCATTCCCCCCTGCCCCCGCCTCTGTCCCGGCACAAGAACACCTGAAGCCAGAGAACACCAGAGGGGACCTCTTCAGGGGCACGTGGACTCGGCCTCTGGGGAAAAGCTTCCATCTGAAAGGCAGTTTGCACAGTGGTTAAGTGCACGAGCTCTGGGGCAGGCCTGTGTCCACCAGTTATTAGTGATTGGGGCCATGAGAATGGGACCCATAGGGATGGTGCCCTGTGCTTCCATTCCCTTATTTGTATGAATACCTGTGCTGTGAGAATTCCACAAACTGATGTGTGTGGAGTGCTCAGCAGATTCCCGGGCCAACTATAAGCGCTCAGTCAAATATTAGCCATTGTTACGATCGTGATTGTTTTGATTAGCTCCATAAACTTTCCCAAAATACCATCACTGTATGCAGTCCTACCCCAGTTTGGAGACAAAGAGGTAAGACACAATTCCTGCCCTCAAAGCATTCACTGTTTAATGAGACAGATAAATGGATAAAAAATTGTATTGGGGATGGAAATTCTGTAAGAGAGAAAGCTCCAACTTCCTGGGGTAAGGGAAAGTACAGGAAGACTTTACAGAGGTGGTGATACCTGTACCTGGAAGGATGAGTGGAGGCGGAGAGAGGGCAGGTGCACGAGGTTGGGTGCTGGGCAGGAGGGAGATGGCTGAGCCGTGGCGTGTGCGCTGTACGCGGGGGGAGATATGGGCGACTGTTGCCTCAGATGCTTTTGGCCTCAGCTTTGACGAAGCCATCAAAAGCTGAGCCTCGCTGCAAATGTTCCTGCCTGTGATGTCATGCTGAGGCGGGTCCATTCCATGAACGTGAGGGCCTGGCCCCCACCCCTCCTTCTTTGGGGAGGAGGAAGCTCTCTCCGGGCAACGCCCAGGCAGGCATCCATTGCAGGTTCCCTGGCGGCACTGGCTGCGGCCACCCCAGCCCAGCATGGACAGGAGCCAGGCTCTTGCCTTCGGCAACCTGATGCCTGCGTCAGCCCTGGCTTGAGCCCACTCCTCAGGGGAGCCAGGGGTCACGGTGACCGTCTCCCTGCTGGCTGCCATGCCTCCTAGCAGCGCCCCACCCGTGAGGGCCAGAGGAACCACTGCAGGGGGCAGAGACGGCTCTGGAAGCCACAGGTCTGAGGTTGGGTTGGACCAGGCAGGGTCCCCCAATCCCTGCTCTTTCACCAAGACTTCTGCCTCTGCTTGAGCAGGAAGCAGTCCTGAATGCAGGCCTCTCCACACCCACGGATGTGGGACTTCCTTCTGTCCTACAGCCGGGTGGGGAGCCTACCACTCTTCCCAGCTGCACTGAGGTGAGCCTCACACATATAAGGCACAGACACTGATTGGATGCAAAATGATGGAGTGATAAAGTGCACAGGGTCGGGGGCGTGGTCTGGAGTCACAGTGCCTGGGTTAGAATCCCAGCTCTGCAACTTCCTAGCTGTGTCACCCAACATTTCTGAGCGAGTAACTCAACATTTCTATGCCTCAGTTTCTTCATCCATACAGTGGGATACCTACTTACTGTGCTAGTCCAGGGGTTGGCAGGTATTTTCTTCTGTAAAGGGCCAGAGAATAAATACTTTTTGGTTTTGGGGGCTGTAGAGTTTCTGTTGCAGCTACTCACCTCTGCCAGCCATGGTAGCACAAACACAGCCATAGACAATTAGGGAATGAATGGGCGTGACAGTGTTCCAATAAAATTTTATTACGGACACTGATATTTGAATTGCCTATAATTTTCTGGTCACAAACTGTCCTTCTTTTGATATTTTTAATAATAGTGAAAAAACCCCACCAAAAACCATCCAACTCACTCTTAGGTCACAAGCAAAAATGGGATTTGGCCTGTGTGTTGTCATTTGCAGTCTCCTATGCCCATCTCTGTGAGCGCTTAGCACGGGAGCCAGAACTCTGCCCTCGAGCTGACGTTGAGCACCTACTACGCGCTTAGTACATGTTAGCTATTATCTCCGTGGGAGGTGTGAATACGCCAGGAGGCGGCTGTCCCCATGGCTGGCTCGTTGGTGAGGCTCAGGCCATTGGTGGGGGTACGGGGTCTGCCTTGGAGGGGGAGCAGCTGAGCGGGTTATCAGGAGATAATCCGTTATGGCTCAGGCTACCACTGGACAGCAGTGTCCAACAGTGTTCTTTCCCTGGTCCTTCTCTGCTTGGGGAAAGGGCCCAGAGCACTGGCTTAGCTGCCCAGAATAGGCCCCACACCCCCCCTGGAGTGAGGACCTCCTGTCACACCCCCCAGGCCTCCCTCCAGTGTACCCTTCCCCTCCACACACTCCGAGCATTTTGGGCCAGCTCCCGCCTCAGGGTACAGAGCAGACCTCGCCCCAATGTCAGTGACTAAGCAGTTTATTCACAAACGGCTCCAGCTCCAGGCCTGAAGCTTCCTCCTTCCTATCTTTGGCACCAGGCAGCGATTGTCAGGCCTCAACACCTAAGGTCACATCCTTGGGTCCCAGCCCAGGCTGGGGGAGTGGCTGGAACCCCCAGCTTGGGGCTTTGGAGGAGTCTTTCTCTCCGAAGAACTCTGTCAGGCTTCACTCCTGGCCTTTGTCCAGGCCGGCCGCGTTTCCTCGGCCCCATCTGTCTCGGTAGCAGATGTCCTAAGGGTTTGGGCTGCAGGAGCTAGCTCATCCTGGGCGGCTGCGAGCATTGCTGGGTGGGGTCCAACAGTCCCTTGCGCATGCCCAGGCCCCACCTTGCTCAAAGTAGACTTGTAGTCAATGTCTCTGAAAAGCCCAGAGGGGGTGCAGAGGATCCGCTCTGTGTGCAGGAGACAGGGTCTACGTTCTCAGACCATGGCTGGTGGTCCTGGCTCGGTCTCTCTTCCCCAGCCTACCTCAGGACTCAGCTGACACCTCAGTGCCTGTGAGCTGTCTGGAGAAGGCCCTCTCCAAGCGCAAGGTGTTGTATCTGGGGGGCGGCGTGCCCGGGACCTGGGCTGCTGGGGCTGGAGGTAGGCACAAGGCAGAGGTGAAAGTGGGCAGGTCATCGTCTATATTGAGGCCCAGGTTGTCCTGACCCTGAGGGCTGGGCGGAGCCTCGGGGCAGGGGGACGCCTGTCTCCGGGCCCACCACTCCTTGGCTTTGTGCCACTGGTGGCGTGCGACGATGGACAGGGAGTCGATGAAGAAGACCTCGATGATCTCAATGATGCAGACGATGGAGCAGCTCATCCACAGGCCCAGCTGGCCACCGATGTTGGACAGAAGCATCTCGATCTGCAAGGGAGGCCAAGCCAGACTATCAGGAGGGACCCCCGCCAAGTTGGCTTCATGCAAAGACCCCAGTTCCCAAGGGAGTCACTGGCTAGCCCTGGCCCCAAACAGGTTTGGGGGAAAATGGGGGCAGCCTTCCTGTCCCCTCTTACTCTGCCTGATCTGACGCTTGGTTGGCCTTTGGTGACCCTACGAGCTCAGGTTGGACCCCCACAATCTGACTCTGCTCCCCAAGGCCAGGCAGATGCGTACACTCGCAGACCCGGGACAGGTCCCAGGAGGAAGCCACTCACGCTGTTGGCAGGGCTCTCCACGATGGATCTCTGGTTCAGGTCTTTGTAGAATATCAAAAGTTTGGCCAAGTCTGTCCTGTAAAGATTCCAATAGGCGGGGGCCAAGGTGAGTTGGAGGCCTTTGCACTCTACCAGATGGACAGCCTCTCAGCATGGCTCTCTCTCTCCTGCCCAGCCCCCAGCACGGACCAGGCTCTGAGCTCCACAGGGTCTTAGAACCTGGTTTATGGGTTTCCTTCTGCACCCCAGAGCACATCTCTGGCCTGGGGCTGGTTCATTCACTCACTCAAAAACCATTTCCCCACCTGTAGACTAAGTTCCCTCAGCTGCATTCCCACAGTACAATGTTCTTCATTAAACCTTGACATTGTAGTTGTTTGCTTGCAGTCTAAAACATGTACGGGAGACAGGCAAGTGATGTAAATGAGCGAGGCAGCTTGGGTATAAGGTCATAATGATAACAACCATAATAACAGCTAGCATTTACTGACCACTTCCTGTGTTGCCAAGCACTGGAAGAACCTTATGTGTTCCAAGAACCTTATGTGTGTCAACTTATTTAATTCTCACAACAACTCTATGAGGCAGGTATGTTTTAATTGTACCCATTTTACAGATACGGCAACTGAGACACAGATCGGATAAGTAACTTGCCCAAGACTACACAGCTCATGATTGGCAGAGCTGGTATTCAAACCTAGAAAGATCTGGCCCAGGGCTGGGCACTGTGGAGACAGTAGTGGCCCAGAGAGATGTGGGTTCACATGGCAATCCCCCCACCCTCTCCCATCTTTGTCTCCACCTGCTGAGGTCCCTGAACTCTGCCCTGGCTGATTTTTGCTAAAGGTCCCTTGGAAGTGAATTTCGATGTGGAAAATTCAAGTGGAATTAGAAGCTGCATGGCTCAAAGGAGTATTTTTCCAAGTGGGTCAGGATACATCGGGAAGCCATGAAATAAACTTACTGGGTCATGACCAGTACCTTTTACAAAATGAAATAGAAAAGATCAGATTGCATCCACAGAGAGATTCGAAATTTTTATCAACTGATATGGGCACTAATCATTCAGAATTGTGCTGTGACCAACTGGGATGGATGTAAACAATTGGTTTGGTACACGAGTGTGCAACATTTGAGAAGCAGCCCGAATGCATTGTACATCATAAGGGAGTACTGTTTCATGACAATTTTATTTCAGTTATGTATTCAATGGGCCACAATGGAAAAAGTATTTTCATACTGTGGGTCATGGTCAAAAAGTTTGAGAGCCCCAGGCCTCGAGCAGGGCCTGGCTCATGATAAGAACTCAGTAAATATTTGTTGCATAAAGAAATAATGAATGAATGAATGAATGAATGAAAAGGAGAGCGTTTGGCACTGAGGAGTCAAGTGAGGAGGCTGGGACGGGGGCTGGCAGAAGCAGAGGAAGCAGGGTGGAGGTCAACTTACTTGTTGAGTTTTTTCTTTATTTGGCCTTGGTCCCAAGTGAGAACAGACAGCAACCATTTCTGTGGTGGAGAAAGAAGTAGCCTGGGGATGCCTGGAGAGACCAGAGCCAGCCTGTCTGCCCTCCCCTCTCAGCCCCAGCCCCTGACCCAGGCCTCCCCTGTGGATCACCCCTGAGGCCAGAGGACACAATCAGGACATGAGGCTCCAGGCTGAGGGCTCTAGGGGGAAGAGAGGACAGAGAACTCACCTCGGAAACCTCAGATGGCCACTGCGCCAGACTGGTGGTCAGCGTCCACTCCTTAAAGCTACGTGGAGAAGGGCATGGAGTGAGGGTGGGTGGCCTGGCCCAGCCCAGCCCTGCTCATCCCACTGCTTTGGGTCCACTCACCTGCAGGCTTCCTTGCACATCGACTGGCAGCCCAGCTCTCCCCAGACAAAGGCCTGGTGCAGTTCGTAGTAGCAGTACACTGAGGGACAGAGTGCAGGGTGGCATGAGCTTTGGGGTCACAGGACCCTTCCTAGGGTTTTCCAGTGGTACCCCCATAGTCTCCTTTTAATGATTTCACCTTCCACTTTCTACAAACACTAGTTCTCTGGAAACAATTTCTGGCTTGTGATTTTGAGAGACAGAATACTGCCACAGCTAAGAACATGAGTTGGGGTCGGGGGCAGGTTAGCAGCCCTTGCTTTGGGTCTAGCTTTGCTGCTCCCTGGCTGTGTGACCTTGGGCAAGTTGCTTAACCTTTCTGAGCCTCAGTTACCTGTTCTGTCAGAGGATACTATCCATAGTTCCTACCTCCTGGAATTGACAGAGGTGCTCAAGGTTTTAGCACAAGCTGGGGTGTAGCATTTGATCCTTAATCAGAAAGTAGAATTCAAGCCAGGCTTCACAACAGGAGTGAAACTGGTCGGTGTCTCTCTATCAGTATCTCCCTCAGGCCAAAGGCCATAGGGGCAGGGTCCCGGGAGCGCCTTAGCTATTGCCAGGGCTGGGCTGACCCTGCTCCTGGGGTGTGCAAGACGGGGGTGGGTCTCACTCACTCCAGTTGGGGTGCTGACGGTAGTTGCAGTAGTTGGCTCCCTGAGGTAGAGGCTGGCTGAACTGGGCACACCCACATTTCTCCACCATCTTTGCCTGGAAGCACGAGTGAAGGCAGATCTGAAAGACAAGACCCAGGAATTCCCTTAACCTCCTTGCACGTGGATGCCAGAGACCCCCTCCCTATATCCCTCAGTCTGAGAGGGTCAGCTTCCCACAGCCTTGGCAGACAGCATAATGTACCCCTCATGTCACAGCCGATTGGGCCACAGGGACAAAGCTAGAAAATTTATTGGGAATTTAAACAGATGTGGATGCCAGGTTGAGCTAGAGCTGCGGTGGTCATTTTCCATCATGTAAGTGCTGACCCAGATATAAGTGGGAAACTTGGAGCAGGTGCTAAGAAACAGAGAAACAAACCCAGCCCCCAACTTTCCGATTCTCAGGTCCAAGCCCTCCAGACTGGATCCCTGGGGATCATAATATCCACGAAGCTTACAGCATAAAAGCTAACGGTGTGGGCTCGGAAGGCAGGCTGCTTAAGTTCAAATATCAGCTGTGCTACCTCCCAGCTGTGTGACCTCAGGCAAGTTACTTAATCTCTCTGATGCTTTGGTTTCTTCATTTTTGAAATAAGTATAACAAGGCCTACTTCATGAAGTTGTTGTGAGTATGAATTGAAAGATGTAAAGTGTTTGTAAATGGTAGTCTCTCACTAAATATTATCCAGAGTATCTTTCCAACGAGCTGACCCCCCACCCCCCACTTTTTTTTTTGGTCTTGAAGTCAGTGTGAATGTGTTTCTATTTCTTACAAGCAGACATTGTCTGACTACTGGTCTCTTTTCACTCAGTGTCTCCACCACCCCTTAGCTCAGCTCTGGTGGAAGCTAGTGGACTCAGTGCACTCAGGGCATGTGGTCCTTTTGTTCTGCTGGGATGATTCTCATTGGCTCTCTTAGTGTCCTGGTGGGAGGCGAAGGGCAGACTGCCAGAACAGGAGGCAGTGTAACAGGTGATCTCACTCAAGGGTTGACATAGGTAGTACACTAGCGGGTGGTGGAGATCATGGGGAACCAGAGAACATGTCTCGTTTGATAAGGCCACTCCACCCACTGTTTATCCTGTAGGAATATGGGCCCAATGTTGCCAGACCTTGTTTTTCAGGAGAAGCTAGAAATCTGGGTTTTCTTGTGAAATTCCCTGACTTTTAAACACCATCCAGGAAAACCAGGTGAGCAGGGTGGAAGGGACCTGGGAGCTGCCACTTAGCAGCCCCGGATCCAATCCAAACTGCCCTGGTGACTGCCGAAGAGCACACAAGTTGCCCAAAGCCATCAGTGGGTGAAGGGCACCCCTCACCCAGTGCCTCTCCCAGACTGCTTCCTCCTCCTGTCCCTCGCTCGCCAAGGCCCACTTAGGAAGTGGATCTCAGCTGTACATTCTGTTCCATGCAAACCTCAATGAATCAATTAAGCTCTGGTTACAGATGGATTGAAGAGGACCGGAACCAGCTGGCACCATGTGCTCTTGAGGTCCTTGGATGAACCCCAGGATTCTAACCACAGTTCCCAGTCCCAGACACGCCCCAGCCTATATATAACTTTGTTTCCTGGGTCCAGGCCACAACCCGGGGCTGAGTGCTGCCTCCAGCCTGTACCTGGAGGGAATACGTAGCATTGTAGATGTTCGTGATCAGCACGCCATTCCAGTCCTCCGTGCACCGGCTGTAGGGCTCACTCAGCTTGAAGGACTCCGTCTGTAATCACAGCAGCACACATTCAGCCCTGATCTCCCCCAGGACCCAGACAAGGGGCATTTCTAGCAGCTTCGAGGAGCTGAGCAGCTACCCAGTCAGTCATTTAAGATATTTATTGAGCACCTACTAGGAGTTTGATGCTATTCTAGGCACTATGGAACCCACAGTGATCAAAACAGACGAGTTCCATGCACTTGTGGAGCTCACATTCTAGTGGGGTAGACAGATGGTCAAAAAGCAAATAAATCATTCTGGATCTTTTTTGATAGTGATCGATGAAACTGGGTAGAGACTAGAGGGGTTGGGAGGAGGGGGCAGTCTTTCCAAAAGTGATTAGGGAAGACGTCTTTGAGAAAAAGACAGGTTGGCTCGACATGGAATGGCGACAAAGAGCTGGACTTGCCCAGAAAGGTAGGAAGAGGATTAGGCACAGGCAGCAGCAAGGCTGGAGGCGGGAGAGGGCCAGGGCGGCTGGAACGTGCTCCAAGGGAGAGCCGTCGCTGGAGATGAAGTCAGAGAGGGTTGCCAAGGCCAAATCATAGTGGCCTCCTATGCTGTGCTGAGAAATTTGGGTTTGGATTTCGTTTTCAGAATGTAGTGAGCCACTGGAGAATCCACGGGGAGGGGCTGGAGGGATTAGAAAGATGAGCAGTGACTGTGCTGCGCGGGGTCCTTGTCTCAATGAAGGACTCATTTCCTACCCTCTTGTCTTCTGGTCCCAGAAGTTGACTTGAAAAAATGGACTTTCTTAGAGAGGACCAAAGAATACCCAGCAGGGCAGAATGATACCCTGACCAGAGGAGGTAAGAGCATCGTAACTCACTGTTTGAAAGCCTTATTAAATTATGTTTTATTATGGCTTACTACGTTTGGTTCTAGCTTAATATTTGTCACTGCAAAGGAACAATCCAGACAAGCCAATTAAGAAAAAAAAAAAAGGGTAATGTTTCCCAAGGGGGAAAACAACTGAATATATTGTGACCATATCATAGCTAGGATTTGGGGTGTGTGTGTGTGTGTGTGTGTGTGTGTGTGTGTGTGTGTACAAAGAGTTTTGTTTTGTCTTTTATGAAATGGGGAGGGTAAAGGGCAAATGGATGGCAGATTTATGGGAGGGAAGAAAATTCTTTTTCCTTTGAAGAGTGGATGCACAGAGAAAAAGGTGATTGGGTCAGGGGAAGGAATCAAGAAGTTTGGCACAGGTAGAAACTACAGACATCTCAAGTGGCTATAATCTCTTTCTGTTTGTATTATAATTCATCTGTTGACCCATTAGTCTCCCTCAATTAATTGCAAATTAATTTGCCCTCCGGGGCAAAAGTGCTCATTTGAAAACGTTTAAACGGAAGAAGCAGAGAGGAAAGTAGCCGTCTGTTTTCCTCTCTTTCCCCAGGGTACCCACTCCAACAGGTCAGATCTCGATCCTGAGATCCAGACACACATCACACATTCCCTTTGCCCTGCAATGTCCTCTTCTCACTAATAATAAAGAGTGAGTGTCTTTCCACGTCAGTACAGAATAAACAGACTTACTTCATTCCTCTAATAGCTGGGTAGCAAACTGATTTAGAGCCTCTAGTGCATGCCAGGGCTGGGCTGGGATCTGGGCACGAAGATGCCAAGCAGTGGCTTCCCTCGAGGACACCTCCATTCAGTGCTACCCTCTAAGCTTCTCCAAGCAGCAATCTCCCTGATAGGATGTCCCTTGGAGCCCCCAGGCCCAGGATGTCCACAGAGCCTAGAGCGTCAGCTACTAGGTACAGGGCTCTACCTGCCTGTGGGGAGAGTTCAACAGCCTGGCATCTAGGGGAGAGGGTCCGTCCACGCAGGTAAGCCCTGTGCAGCTGGTACAGGTGGCTGAGGCTCTTTCTACGTTGAGAACCGGGCCATGGACCACTTCCAGAGAACCGACTGTGAGAAGCCATATTGTGATCTTTACACTTTTTGAGTACTCGATGGCCCTTTACTTTGCCACGATGCTTATCAAACTCAGAGCTCCTGGGTTATTCAGGTTACTTCCTGAAACACCTGGGGCTGGGGCAGATGGGGCCAATGGCCTCTTGAGAGGGGAAGAGAGGTCTTTAGCTTCTCAAAGCCTCAGCTAGATGTACTTGGACAGAGCCCTGGCTTGCTCTCACTCTCTCTCCCCCGCCGCCTTTCACTCCCCCACTTCACTGTCGGTTTACCAGAAGTGCTGATCTGGGCAGCGTGGGGAAACATTTCGGCTTCTGTCCTGACCCCTAGGGACCCAAAAATGAGAATGGGTATATATGTATGTGTGTGTGAGAGTGTGTGCAAGTTTAGATGGATAGATAGATAGGTAGATAGATAGATATGTGTGTGGCAAGCACAGGTATGTGTAGGTGTGATTAGTTGTCTGTGTGCACACGTGTTGTATGTGGGAACAGGACTCATTTTTATCAAAATGAGGTCCTATCTGCTTCCTTCTAAGAATCCTGGAGGGGGAGGGCAGTTGCACAGAGTCCTTAGCTCACCTCTTTAAAGGTATGAACTGTGCCAGGGAAAAGCCCAGGTGGCAGCAGGAGGCTCTAGGTGGAATTATGGGTGTTTTAACTCTTTTTTCTTTTGTCCTGTTTTTAAATTGTAATAAATTATAAAAGTTATTTGTAATGTTATAAAATAATTTATAGATATAAATAATTATAAAAGTTATTTTTATGTTTCTAATCAATGGAGGAAAAAAGAATTATGCAACATATGAAGTTACGACTACTTGTTAAGAATTTGGAGGAATTCTGCATTTCACATCCTGCAGAAATAAAATTCTAGTGGGTTAAACTATTAAATGAGATAATAAAATAACTGGAAGGAAAATCAGCTCAGTATCTGATCTCAGGAGGGAAAATCCTCAATAAACATAATGACTAAAGAAGAAAACAAAGATTTTGACTATGTAAACATCTGATGTTTTTGCATGTGAAAAAGTAGCATAATGAAAACCAAGATGAAAGCACACACTGGGAAAGATATTTGCAACACATATGGCAAATAATTAGTACTTTCTATATACTATATGGAACAGGTCAGTATCTTACTCAATATCTCACTTTCTTGTCACGAGGATAAGAAAAATCTTCCCTAACCCCTCTTTTTGGTTCAAATATTCTTCCTTCCCTTCACATCTCTTTTCTTAAAAAAAATGTATAGTAAATAGCCAATATTTTTGGAGCACCCAATACATGCCAAGCACTGTTTTCAATTTTCACATGAATCAACTCATTGAATTCTCACCAGACTATGCAGTAACATTATTATCATCCCCATTTTACAGATGAGGTAACTGAGACACAGAGATCACACAATCAAAATGCAAAGCTGGGGTTTGGACCCCAGTTGTCTGGCTCCAAAGTCTGAGCCCTTAATCCCTGTTATACATATGCTTGTGAAGAGAAGTGTGTGCACGCTTTAAGATAAAAATGTACAGTGGGAGGATTTCCCTGGTGGCTCACTGGTTAAGAATCTGCCTGCCAATGCAGGGGACACGGGTTCGAGACCTGGTCCAGGAAGATCTCACGTGCCGCGGAGCAACTAAGCCCGTGCACCACAACTACTGAGCCTGTGCTCTAGAGCCTGCGAGCCACAACTGCTGAGCCCGCGTGCCACAACTACTGAAGCCCACGCACCTAGAACCCATGCTCTGCAACAAGAGAAGCCACCGCTATGAGAAGCCCGTGCACCTCAACGAAGAGTAGCCCCCGCTCGCCGCAACTAGAGAAAGCCGCGCGCAGCAACGAAGACCCAACGCAGCCAAAAATAAATAAATAGATCTTAAAAAAAAATGTACAGTAAGGTTTGCAATGACAGTGAAGTCTCGCCCCTCTCCGGGGCCTGGCTCCACACTCCCCTGGGTGGATTTGCCCTTGCCTGCTTCTTCATCTCTCATTCGTGATCCAACCCATTGTACTTTGGTTTCTGTTCCACTCCGTCCACTGAAAACTGCTCTGGCAGAGAACCGCTGACCTCTTGGCTGCCCAACCCAACAGCTTTTGCCCTTTACCTTGCTTGACCTCTCAACTGCGTTTGGCACCCTAGCTAACACCTTCCTGGAAACCCTCTTCGTTTCTCTGACACCAACCCTTTCCAGCTTCTGCTGCTACTTTGGTCCCTCTATTTCTCCATTTTCTTTCTGCTCAGCCCTTAAACATTTGCATTCTGTCTCAGGTCTTGGGTGATGGCATTCCTTTCCAAGTCTAGAATTATGCTAGATGTAACCCCACCCTCAACCCCGCCGTGGCCCCCGGATTTTTCTCCTGAGCTCCAGGTTCACAGCATCTACTGGCAGGATGTTTTCACCTTGATTTCCCAAAGGCACAACAACTTGGGTATGTCCCAGA
Source organism: Aethalodelphis obliquidens (assembly GCF_003676395.1). NCBI lineage: Eukaryota > Metazoa > Chordata > Mammalia > Artiodactyla > Delphinidae > Aethalodelphis > Aethalodelphis obliquidens. Next base: position 20,527,812 of record NW_020837974.1, read on the forward strand.
CTGAAGTGGTTCTTTTCTCCCCCAAACCTACCCTTCTTGTATTTCCCTAATTTAGAACCTGGCGCTTCCATCCACCCCACTACCCAAGCCAGAACCCAACTATCAATTTAACTCCCCCTGGCCTTTCCTCAGTGACCTCGGTTGTCAAACCCTGTTGCTTGTAATACCTCTCAAGTCCATTCACTTCCGCTCATCCCTACAGCCATTGCCTCAGCTAGGGCCTCATCATTTCCTTCTAGCGTTACTGTAAATACTGCGCTGTCTCCAGTATCTTTTTTTTTTTTTTTTTAAATAAATTTATTTATTTATTTTTGGCTGTGTTGGGTCTTCGTTTCTGTGTGAGGGCTTTCTCTAGTTGCGGCGAGCGGGGTCCACTCTTCATCGCAGTGCGCGGGCCTCTCACTATCGCGGCCTCTCTTTTTGCGGAGCACAGGCTCCAGACGCACAGGCTCAGTGGCCATGGCTCACGGGCCCAGTTGCTCCATGGCATGTGGGATCTTCCCAGACCAGGGCTCGAACCCATGACCCCTGCATTGGCAGGCAGATTCTCAACCACTGCGCCACCAGGGAAACCCTCCAGTATCTTGATTGCACTTCAGCCAAAGTGGTTTTTCAGAATGCCTCACTACCTGGCTTCAAATCCTTTCTGCGACCCCTTTGTAATTGCTATGCCCTTTGTCTGGACTAGCCTTTCCTGATACTATTTGCCTGACAATTGTCCTTTAAGAATCCATCACCTAGAAAGCCTTCACCAAAAGCTTCTGTCCCGGCTCCCAGCCACCCATCCATCTATCCAACAATATTTACTGAGGATCTACTACGTTCTAAGAACTGAGCCTGGGAACAACATGGAGAAGGTCCCTGTTCTCACAGAGCTTGGACTTGCGTTGCAAAGGTATGTTATCTTCTCTTAAAGGTGAATCTTTGAAGGTAGGTGCTCTGTTGTATCCGTCTCTGAATAGCCAGTGCTTTGGACACACATGCCTCAGTGAATGAAGGAAGATTAGTTAACCAACTGCCTAACCAACTGAGTCTACCAGTTTAACATGCCTATCGAAAGGAAATAAATAACTCAATAAAAAATAAATAAGAAAGGAAGTCTAGTTTGTTTGGACTTATTCTAGTGGCTCTCTGGTGACCTCTCAGTAATCCCTAGTTTTTTGTTGTTTTAAATGCTCATAAGTCAGAACTAGAGCTTCCTGACCCTGCTCTGTGGCTTTGATTTTGTATATCTCAAATTAAGTGTAGCAGAAAACCGACCCATGCCTTTGTTTACCATCATTGCTAGAGAGAGCATTTGCTTAACAGTGTGATGGATATTTCTCTAAGCTCAGGGAAGAAAACCAGAGGACAATTCCTTAGTTTTTGTATTTTCCCAAGCTCTAAGTGCGCAGACACTGTGAGAGGCAGAAGGTAAGAATGTGCTGCAAACCCCAGGTGCTTCTTCAAGGTATAAAGCTGCCTGAGAAATGTTGGATCAAAATGTTCGCTATTCTGATCTGGGAGTTTTGTAATCTGCCAGTGAAGAATCAGAGACCTGGCTCCTTAAGTAGTAAGCTAAAGGGACTTCCCTGGTGGCCCAGTGGTTGTCTCCGTGCTCCCAATTCAGGGGGCATGGGTTTGATCCCTGTTTGGGGAACTAAGATCCCGCATGCCGCACGGTGAGGCCAAAAAAAAAAAAAAAAAAAAAATGATAGTAACTTAAAGTCTTTTCAAACCACAGTTCGAGCAGGTTGGGGCTCAAGAGTTTTCCTTGGGCAATCAGCATTCACACAGCCCAAGCTGGTACACAACACTTCTCATGTTGGAACAAATTTCCCACATTGAACAAAGCCACTAAATGACACAGCTTCACAGATGGTACCATCCTGCTATTTTCTCTTGTCCAGGGTTGCCTTTGAGGGGACATGGTGAGGCACCGAAGCCACAGATGCCAGTTTATCTTCTCTGCTGTCTCAACTTAAATACCACTTCCTCAGGAAAGCACCCCTTGAACTTCCCCTCTTCTCCCTATTAAAAAGCCCTAAATCAGGCATCTCTGTGATATGCTCTCATGCATCCTGTATTTCTCCTTCTTAGCACCTATGATGATTAGAGTTAATCACCTGTGCAATTTTTTGTTTGTTATTGATTCTCTCTGCTAGACCCTAAGTTCTAAAGGGACAGCGACAGTCCTGGGGACACGGATGTAGCCCCAGCATCTAGCGCACAGGATGTGCTCAGAAAATGCTTGTTGAATGAATAGATGATGGAGGAATATACAATCCCCAATGCCCACCATATCACTTTATAACTCACTCCGAAGCCATCATTTATGGCTGTGCTAAAGCTTTGGTATCATCCTAGCTTTACTTTCTCTTAGGAAGACACACTTTTCTTCTCTCATTCTGAACTACTCAGGTTTCTAAAGCTGAGGTTCCTGAGTTTGTGGCCTCTTGAAATGACCACTGGAGTTTGGTAAAAATACAGATCCTTGGGCTCATCTCTCAGAGACATTGATTCAGTAGATCTGAATCTACTGATCAACAAGTTTGGAAACGACTGCGCTGGAGGAAAAATTTGTGAGGGATGAGGGCTAATATGTTTAATTTGGGATACTGAGATTGGATATAAACAAAGGCATGAACAAAGAGTCCACAAGGAGATTGTTTTCCTCCATAAATAGGTGAAAAAATGCCACTAAGAATGACTGTCAAAAATTATAATAGGGTTTCCCTGGTGGCGCAGTGGTTGAGAGTCTGCCTGCCGATGCAGGGGACACGGGTTCGTGCCCTGGTCCGGGAAGATCCCACATGCCACGGAGCGGCTGGGCCCGTGAGCCATGGCCGCTGAGCCTGCGCGTCCAGAGCCTGTGCTCCTCAACGGGAGAGGCCACAACAGTGAGAGGCCCGCGTACCATAAAAACAAACAAACAAACAACAAACAAACAAACCAAAAAAATTATAATAGATACCATTTTTTCTTGACAGGTTAGCAAAGATTAAAAATTGGTTAATACCCGTGTGGATACAACCTTATTGGAGGACAACTTGGCTAATATGCATACTGATTGATATACTTCTAGGAAGCAATCGATGACTACACCTCACATTGCACCATTGCTTTTAGCTGTACCTGGAAACAATCTCAAGTCTATCAACAGGGAATTGCTTCAATAACTCACCCACACAATGGACTATTATGGGTCTTTAAGAAGAATGAGGCAGAATCTATATGTGTACTCATATGGAACTATTTCCAAGCCATAGTATCAAGTGAAAAATGGGGCACAGAGATGGAAACAACCTAAGTGTCCATCATCGGATGAATGGATAAAGAAGATGTGGCACATATATACAATGGAATATTACTCAGCCATAAAAAGAAATGAAATTGAGCTATTTGTCATGAGGTGGATAGACCTAGAGTCTGTCATACAGAGTGAAGTAAGTCAGAAAGAGAGAGACAAATACCGTATGCTAACACATATATATGGAATTTAAGAAAAAAAAATGTCATGAAAAACCTAGGGGTGAAACAGGAATAAAGACACAGACTTACTAGAGAATGGACTTGAGGCTATGGGGAGGGGGAAGGGTAAACTGTGACAAAGCGGGAGAGTGGCATGGACATATATGCACTACCAAACGTAAGGTAGATAGCTAGTGGGAAGCAGCCGCATAGCACAGGGAGATCAGCTCGGTGCTTTGTGACCGCCTGGAGGGGTGGGATAGGGAGGGTGGGAGGGAGGGAGATACATTTTGTTGTATCTAATGTATGAGATACATTTTGTTGATACATTTTGTTGTGAAGCTGAAACTAACATACCATTGTAAAGCAATTATACTCCAATAAAGATGTTAAAATGAAAAAAAAAAAAGAAAAATGGGGCAGAACAGTATTTTGTATTTGCATGAAAGGAGAAATGCCTATACCCACACACACATGCTTGAAGCAGACTATCACATCCCTGGCGGAACACAGAAGCAGCAGCAATAGTCTCCGTGAAGAGGAAGGAGGGAACCAGAGGTCAGGGATAGAAGGGAGATACACCTGCATGGTAGGCTCCTTGTACTGTTTGGGTTTTTTACTTTGTGCATATACTCCCTTTAAATAAGTACTTAATAGTTATTCTATTAGATAGAGCAAGAGACAGAGACAGAGAGTGAGAGAGTGAGACAGAGTGAGACAGAGACTGGCATAAAAAGACCCCAGGCCTGCAAACAAGAGACTGTACAAGCATGGCCAGGGGCGTCTGAGCACACTCCTCGCCTTGCCCTTGTGCTTCCATTGGGCGTGACTGACTCAGGGATTGGAGTCTGCAGCCCAGATGTGCTTTCGTTGACAGGTGTGAGTGTTCTCAGCACCTACTGAGGTCAGAAAAGGTCAAAGACTTGAGGGGAGTGGCTCTCGGTAAATGAGGTGAAACTGATGGAAGTAGGATGGTCCAAATAGACCTTTGATGGCCCAATGACTTTCCAATCGTGGTTTACATGCCCCAGTGGCCTCTAGGTGTCCCAGAAAGGTGTTAATCTGCTCTATTTATATTAGTGACAAATACATAGTTAGTGTCTGACCAGCACAGGTTCCATAAATGCTGACATTTGTCTCTGGAACAAGGAAGGTTCCTTCAATTCTTATCCAAAATGGCATCCTGTCCTTGTTCATCCATACAAAAGATACAAAGACAGCCTTTAGTATAACTACTAGAATGACCACTGGGGTAACCATTGGAAAATACTAGACCATGCTTCCTTTTGAAACCAACAGTCTTTTCCATAAGCTGCACCTCACTGGTTATCCTTCAACAAAATCTGTCCTCCTCACCAAGCCGACGGGAATCAGAAAATTCTCTTACCAGGTGCATCCCTATGGAGGTGGCCATGGCCGTCTCAATCTCTGTTCCCACATCCTCGATGAAGGGGTACTCAAACTGCCGATGGACAATCACCTTAGCCCCAGTGGAGGACACCAGGAAGGGGTTGTACTCCTCTTCGTTTAGGTACAAGATGACCTGCAGCCCTGGGAGGATAAGGCAGCCTGCTGTGGTCAAAAGCCAGGAGAACGTTCCCTGGTGCTAGCCTACCTCTCCCACTGCTCTGAGATTCTCAAAACCAAGACCCAGGCACTTCCCACAAGTGAAAGGTAGACAAAGGTGAGACTGGAAACTCCAGCCTGACTTGTTCACTGCTCTGTCTCCAGGGCTTAGCCCAAAATAGGGCTCAGAAACAGTGTCACTACTGCAGGTTTGCTAAGCATAAGGAAAACTACTACCCTGCCCAAGACACGAATCTCCATGTGGTTCTTTGAGATGGGGAGTTCTGCTGGGCACCCAAAGGGACACACAGAGCTGTGGCTGCTTAAACCCTCAGGGAGAGACACCAGTGGTGAATCTGATCACTGGCCTAACTCCTCTCCCTGTTCCCACTCTTTTTTGTTTTTCTCTTGCGCCTGCAGTCTAATCTGAGCCCGGCAGCCAGAGGGACCTTTTCAAATCAGGAATCAGATCAGGTCACTCCCTTGCCTGAAACTCTTCAGTGGCATTTCATTGCATACACGGGGAATAAAGTCCAGGAACCTGACTGTGGCTCTCAGGGAGATGATGCTGCCTCCCTCCTCATTCCACTCCCCCCTTCCATCAAGAAGCTCCAACCAGGCTGGTCTTCTTTCTGTTTCTGCAGCACACCAAATCCATTTCCTTCTTGGGGTCCTTGGACTTGCTAGTGCCCAAAATGCTCTTCCATGGACCTTAATGCGTATTTTCCATCTTTAAATAACCCTCCTTCCAGAGGCCTTTCTGGACCTCCTTATCTGAAATAAACCCCCATCTCAGCCCCAGCCACTCTCTCTACCCTTGCGCTGCTTTGTCTTCCTCATAGCGCTCCTAGGATTGATAACCAGATAATATCTATGTGCTTGTTCACTCATTTATCTGTCTCTCTGCAACAAAATGCAAGCTCCCTGAAAGCAGAGATGGCATCTGTCTTATTCACCACTGTGTCCCTAAGACTTGGAAGAGGGCCTGGCATACAGAAGACACTCAATAAACATTTGGTAAACAAACGAGAGCAGGGCCTATATGAGTTGAAAGAAGAGAACTTTGAGAGTTATTCTGACTTCTATTTGTAAGTAAAGGAAACAAAGCCCAGAGTGGGGAAGCGATTTGCTCAAGGTCACACAGCCCACATTCAGCAGAGCCAGGATTGTGCAACAGTTCCCAGACTACTTCTTCTTCCCACTGACGTGTGTGCCCTGAATTATGGTTTCTTGCAGATTTGGTAAGAATGCAGAGAATACAGTAACAAAGATGAGGTGACCAGGTAGGTTTTCCTCCATGACAAGATCTTGCCTTTCCTTGTAGGAGTATATCTATATATCAAATCATGTTCAATTTGTTTAGGACCTTTCAAGAATTCCTTTTGTAGGTAAACCAGTCCAGTCTGTTGAGTTCCTGCCTTCTCTACAAAAGTCACAGTAGTAGAGTAGTAGTAATACTAATACTGGAGGTAGTAATTATTGGTGGTGATAGTAGTAGCAGCAGCAATGGTAGTAATGGTAGTAATAGTAGTAATGACAACCACATCTAGCATTTATTGTGTGTATAGTGTGTGTTATGGACTGAATTTTGTGTCTCTCCGCAGGTTGCCCCTCCACCCTATTCATATGTTGAAGTCAATGTGATTGTATTTGGAGATTCAGACTTTAGGCAGGTAATTAAGGTTAAATGAGGTCATAAGGGTGGGCCCTAATCCCATAGGATTAGTGTTCTCCTAAGAAGAGGAAGAGCCAACAAAGCTCTCTCTCTCCACAGAAGACAGGCCATGTGTGGACACAGAGAGAAGATGGCCAACTGCAAGCCAGCAAGAGAGTCCTCACCAGAAACTGAATTTGCCAGCAACTTGACCATGGATTTCCAATCTCCAGAACTGTGAGAAAATAAATGTCTGTTGTTTAAGTCACCCATCTGTAATATTTTGCTATGGCAGCTCAACCGAACTAATACAGTGCGTATCAGGTCTTATTCTAAGTGCTTTTTATATTTTGTCTTCTCAATTACCTTGTATCATCGATACTACTATTATTCCCTCATTATAGATGAAGGGGTGTAACTTGCACTGGGTCACACAGTGAGTGGCTGAGCTGGGTTTTGGCTCCAGAATCTGTCACCCTAACCAAGATAAAGGTGTGTTTGCTTCCCTAATCTCCTGTTCAGCACGTCTGGATTTAAGTCCATCTGGAAGCTGCCTGCCCAGCATTACTCACTCCAGTTACAAGCTTAAACCCGAGTGGTTTCCCTGGGAGAAGAAACCCCAGGGTTGTCCGTGTTGCTCTCTCGAAAGCAAAGAGGAGATGTCAAAAAGGAAAACAGACTCTGATAAAGAAGGAAAGAACCGACATGGATGTTGATGGAAACACTGCAAGAAGAAAAGTTGTGCCCCAAGTTTCTGGCCAGGTGGGGCAAACCTGCATCTCTGGAAGGCCTAAAGCATCCCCAATTGTCCTGCTGCCAGCATGCTTGCCATTAGAGCACCCCAGGGTCTCCTTGGTGCAGATCTCCTTACCGTATTCACTGCCTCCCATGGAGGTGCTGAGGATAGTCTCATTCTGTCTATTGTTGAATGTGTAGCAATTCCCATACATTGGATGGTGGAAACGTGTGAAGTTCCTATCGGGGAGGGAGAATACAGGTCAGAAAAGGGCCGTGCTGGGAACTCCCCTCATGCACCTGAGCTGAAGTCCCAATGGGCAGTGCTAATGGGCCAGCTCTCTTTTGTGGACAGTGGATGATAGACATGACTTACTTCCCCCATCTTTCCTCTGATAGATGACAAACAAGGCCCCTCGTCCAATTGACACCTGTTGATGTAGAACCGCTCTCTGCTTTCTGTTCTCCCTCTTAATCTTCTCACCTCCATCTCCATCCTGACTCGGCATTCTTTGTGCCAATATATCTGCCCCCCATTTCCTCTACTCTTGAATTTCTCAGCCAACACTTGACTTTTTTCCATTCCAATTCCTAGCAAATGATCCCCAGAAAAGGAATTACATCATATGCGTCCTTATACTGACTTTAGAACCCAACCTTCAGGGAGACACGATTCCAATCACTCAGTTTTCGCAAGGGTCAGTATATCAATTAACATATAGAAAGGCTTAGTATTTCAAAAGAATGAAGAAAGCACTTCAGATAAGCAGGAACACTCTAGAATGTCTCATGACTGCCCAGTCTCTACCAGGAATCTGAGTGTTTCTTAAAGGTGGAAGGTTCTGAAAGTTCACACATCTGTACATAGACCTTTCTTCCCTCCCTCTTCTTTCCCTCTCTCCTTCCTCCCTTTCTTCTTTCCTTCCTGTACTAGATCAGTGGTTCTCACTGGTATGGGTGATAGTAATATACAAGGTTATATGTCCACCATCAACTACTCTGTTTCTGTGAGTAATTTAATGAATTTAAGGATATTTTGACTCTACACCATCTCCACCTTCCTCACTGACTCTAGAGCTGAGCTCCTGTATAAGTCATTTTCCAAAAGTCATGGTCAGTGAGAAGAGCACCTGTTGCTCCCAAGACCTCTAGTTGAGCTTCAGGTGCACGCAAGGAGCCCAGCACTCAGAGCCGCTGGTCCTTGGAGCTGCGAGAGCAGCCTTCCCCTACTGACCTGGCATCACAGGACTCCCCATCAAAGAAGCAGGTGACCAGCAGCTCCTCAGCAGAGTAGCTCATGTTGATTTTCTTCTCCAGAGACACCTGTGCCATGATGTTCATGTAGTGCAACTTGTACCACTCCCGGATGGCATTAACCCCCGAGGTGAAGGTGTAGACTGCACAGCTGGATGTGTCATTTGAACACTGTGAATAGGAGGAGACACCAGGATGGAACTATCAGCCCTACCAGTGGCCTTCAGAAGGACTGTAAGGAACTGAAACTCTAGATCAAACACTCAGGGGAACAGGAGGGATATCTGGGGCAAGGATGGGCTTCTTCTCATTTCTGGGGCCTGGGATACATCATTCTCAAGCCTCAAGGACCAAGAAGGGGCTGAGTAAGGAAGGACACAGAGCCTCACTCTCATGACTCCCTACCAAGCGAGAAGCAAAATCAGCTTCTTCAGGGTCTCCAGACATCCAGGCTTTGACTGATTATGGCTACTGAGTTCCCACCCAACTCTCACCATTTCTTATTGGGTCAACAGTCTAGAAATCGAGATTATAGCCCAGACTCTGCCACGACCTCTCTGCAGAATCTTGGGAAAGGCATTACCTATCCATTATTTCACCTACAAAATGTTGACCAAAATACCATCCTTCCCCACCTCACATGGTAGTTGGGAGGACCAGCATTTAAAATACATAATAATGAGAGTTTTATAGGGAAACTGTGGTATATTCCAGATGTTCTCATCACACAGGACTTGAAAACTCTCCTAAAAGATGGACACCAGGTCTTCCCTGGTGGCGCAGTGGTTGAGAGTCCGCCTGCCGATGCAGGGGAGACACGGGTTCGTGCCCCGGTCCAGGAGGATCCCACATGCCGTGGAGTGGCTGGGCCCGTGAGCCATGGCCGCTGAGCCTGCATGTCCGGAGCCTGTGCTCCGCAATGGCAGAGGCCACAACAGTGAGAGGCCCGCGTACCGCAAAAAAAAAAAAAAAAAAAGATGGACACCAAAGGATGGATTTTGGTATCAAGGAGAACTTTATCTTACATAAGGACCCAGGAAGACTTCAAAAAGGCTCAGTGATTTAGAGAAAGGCCATTTTCCCCCAGGATTTGCAACCAGAGCCATGAAGTCTCACAATAAGCAACCGAGACTATCAAGTGGAGGTAGTTCTCATCTTGCAGAGGTGGCTGGGGCACGGAGAGGAGGGTGATGGCTGAGTTTGGCCAGGAAGACAATGGAATTCATTTCTGGTGAATGGCTGCTTCTTCAGAGTCCCTCAAATGGGACCAAGAAGGACAGATGAGAAGTCAAGCTTTAGCACCTCATGAAGGCAAGTGCTGCTGGGAACACTGTGTTTCTGCTGCTCATTTTCTATTTTCTTCCTTCTGGTATCTGCACCCCAATTTGGCTTTGGTAGAATTTCCTTCCACCCTTTGGATACAGTCAGCTGAGACTGTCCATCTAGATGTCCTACCCTATGTGAGCCACCAGCTGACCCAAACGTGGCCAATCAGATAGTCCCCAAATGGGATCTGAATCCATCTTTATGGTTGGATTAACAAAAAGACTGAAAACAGTTGAAGCTTATTTAATCCAGTAGCAGTATCTGAAATGACTTTTCGTCATTTCTTGCCACCGGGATCCCTGGATCTTCCCTAATTTCTGTCCTTCAAGAGGCCTCCATGAGCTACTGGTTACCTTCTAAGACATTTTAATCTTAAGATTGCCTGGATCAGTTTCAGTTGCTTGCAGCTGATTCACCCTAACTGCGTGTGTTTCTTCCTGTGGGACTATAGGGCTAATGGCAAAGGAGAAGCCTCCCTGGACACACTGTCCCATCCCATTCCCCGAAACCGTGAGGATGTGCATCTTACCAGCTGGAATCCTACCAAGCCCTTGGACTCATAGACGTGCACGACGTCTGATGCCGTGTGAACGATTCTGCCACTGACTTTCCGCTTCCGTCCTGTGCGGAAGTCCCTTGCCTTGCTTGTCTCACCCTTTTCGAAGGCCAGCAGTGGGATCAGGTTGAGGAATTTCGACCCTGTGCCCTTCCTGGCCGAACTCCAGGACTCTGCCTCTCGGCGTTTCCGAGATGTAATCTCTGAAAAGCCAAACAGGGTCTTCAAGCTCCCTCTGGTCTCCTGTTCCAACTCAGCTAGAAGGTCCCGCACGGCACTGTACCTGTCAAGGTGGGAAGGGGGAGTCAGGGATGGAAAACCCCTCTGGCAGAAAGCTGGCACTACCCCATGCTGCTTTCCATCGATGTGTGTCAGCCTGTGCCCATCACCCCAGAGCACTTGGCCAAGAAAACCAGGCCTTTTATAATTTGCCCCCTCCAATGTGACCACTGGCTCAAGTAAATGGGGCAGGCTCCCATATGACCCTTGTGTGGCTTCCTGTGGTTTCACCTTTGCCACCACTGTCTGCTTGCTCTCAGAGTGTGTTGATGAGTTTGCCCCAACCAGCATTTCTGGAGTGGTGACTGTCAGGTGCCTCCCATAAACCAGCCACAGTGAAGACAAGTAAATAACTGCTAACCAGGAGTCTCCCCAGGGGGCGGGCTCTGTCTCGACCCAGCATACTTGCCCCTGTCCATGGGTTCTCCTCGAATCAATGCTGGGAGGGAAGAGGTATAACTGTTACCTTGACAGCCCCCAAGGACACAGAAGCATGATCTGGGAGTTGACTACATGAAGCATAACAACACCATCTTTTAATTTTCACAATACCAAATGGTCCTGGCCTCCCTCTTAACTCTCCCCACTCTCTCTCTCCCTTGCTAGGGGCACAGGCCACACAGCATAGTGACTGAGCGTATAAACTCCAGAGCCAGACTACCTGGGTTCCAGTTCCCCATTCTGGTTCTGGATGTGTGACACTGGACAAGCCATTTAGCCTTTCTGTGTCTCAGTTTCCCCACCTGTAAAATGGGGTTATTGGCAAGAGTCAATGAGTTTATTCTATCTATCTATCTATCTATCTATCTATCCATCCATCCATGTATCTCTGTGTGTATGTATGTATATACACATATATATATATATACACACACACACATATATGCTGTTAAATGGTCACTGTTATTAATTTTATTAGTGTAATTATATTTGTTAATATTTCAATCCTCTACTACAACATCAGCCGCACTAGGACAAAGACTGTGTTTGGGTCATTCACTTCCATGCCCCAGAATCTAGCAAAGTGAATGACAATTTGTAGATGCTGAGTAACATATTATGGAACAATGGATGAAAGGAAGAAAGGAGGGGGGTGGGAAGGAGGGAGGGTGAGGTAAAGGGAGGAAAGGAGGGAGGGAGCGAGGGACGGAGAAAGGAAGGAAGGGAGAAAGAAAGACAGACTTTGAGGTGGAGGATGAGTTTAGACCTGATTTTGAGGTTGAGCTTTGCCATCAACTCATTGATGACTCTGGGCGAGAGAGTCGCCCCTGCTCTTCCCTTCTCCCCACCCTCACACCTGCTCTGACAAATTCTGCCAGATTCCGATGTGCCTCACAGATCAGTTTTCAATAATCCTGAGAAGGATTCCAATGACCCACTTAGAACAGGTCCTGCAGCAGACAATTGGGCAGTACCAAGGGCTGATCCTGCCCAGAGCCCAGTGATCTCAATTAGTGGGGCTGGGTTCACTCAGATGAGCTGAGATGCTTCTGGAAGTCACCTAGGTGTCATGTCTGAGTCAGCCTCCAGCTCACATTCAGGGGAGAGTGAGGGTGTGAGCTTGGAGAGCTCAGGGGAAATGGCTAAGCTGGGTTGTGTGTGTGTGTGTGTGTGTGTGTGTGTGTGTGTGTGTGTGTGTATCTCCAGGGTAGGAGGAATGCTGGTTCATTCCAGGCTCAACCACCAAGCAAAAGTGATCCTTGCAGCCTCCCTCTCTTGCCTTCCTTGAGCTAGCCCATCCTCAGAAATAGCTGATGGACTGAAACCCTGGTACAGATTTCAAACCTGGGAGAGGGCAGTTTCCCAACACTGGCAATGAATTCAAATTTCTAAAAAGCATGATTGCAGGCTGGAGTGTGTCACCTTTGGGAGGGGCATTGGCACCTGGAGGGGGCGTGACCCCCCTCCCTGTCCCTCCTCCTTCCTCTTACCTGTAAGGATTGATGTTGCAGATGGTGACAGCAGGAAAATCCAGCTTCTGGAAGTGGACTTTGATGGAGACAGAGACAGTGTAGAAGGATGAGATGAGGAGGGCACACTGCCAGAAAATGAGGGCCACGGCTGTCAGCGTGAACAGAATCCAGAGCAGGCGTCGGAGGCGGCCACGGGATACCACGATGCGGCGGCAGCCGTGGGTGTTGGTGTTCAGACAGTACCACCGCATCAGCTCTTTGATGGTAGGTGCCTGAGGTCCCCTCACGGGCAGATTCTTCTTGATTTTGGCTTTGATCTTCTCTCCAGCAGCCATGGTGAAGATGGGACTTGGCGGGGCAGGCAAGCTGGAGGGGCAGAGAAAAAAAAGCAGGTGAGTGGGTACAGCCCGGAGGCTGGGTGCTGGGAAACACCAGCCCTCACGTCCTCAGAGGCTGCCTTCCTCTTTCCCTCTGGCCTGGACAGTCTGTTTTGAGGCCTTGACCCTTGTTCCAGGATATTTGCTTTTGGGCCACCACAGCTGCCAAAGAGCTGCCTCCTTCTCTTGTGGCCCCCAGGCCAAGCTCTCTGGAGGCTGGGTGAGGTGTAACCTGTGAAATCACTACACGGTTTGCAGGAACTTCCCCCTAGGTGCTTGGAGCAGGAACCCTCTGGGCAACCCCATCCCAGCCAGCCTCCACACCCCTCTTATCAAGCTCCATCGTGATTAGAGCATCGAGGGGTCTGATCTTAGTGTCTCCATTAGCTTGCCTTCCTTAGGGCATCGTTCCTGCCTCGCCCTGCCCTCTGGTGCCCAGCTCAGCGTCTGGCACAGAGCAAGCACCTTGCAAATCGATTCTAACAGATAAAATCTGCCAAGAGAATTTCCGGGCAGCCACCCTAGATCATGTCCAGTCCCTTCCCAGCCCAGCTGTATCTTCCCAGCCTTTTCTCAGCTGCTTTACTGCAAGTGGAGTGTTTCTGTTTCGTTTCTGTTTCACTTCTCTTTACTATCAAGCCCTTAGTGTTTCTAGAGCACCTGATATAATAATAGCCTACAAATATTGACCACTTAATATTTGCCAGGCACCATGCCATATTTCCTTGATTCTAAGAGAATTTGGAGAGTACACTTTGATTTAATAACAACTTTGTCTGGGGAAGAGTGTTGGAAAGCAAATGACCGTGTTCATCAATATACATGCTGCCCCTGAATTACAGAAACTTTACAATGTGAAATAATAATCTTTTAAAAAATGAACTAAAATAATATATAGTCTCATTAGCCTCACAAATGCATACAGTCTCTCTCTCCATATATCATATATATAATCAATCTCTCTCCAAATATATATAATCTCTCTATATATTTCAGTTCATGTTTCAACACTGCCGTAAGGCAGGCATACTATTATTACTTCCAGATTACAGAGGAGGAAAATGAGCTCAGAGAGGAGGAGTAACTTGTGCAAAATTACACAGCTAGGAAGTGGAGGCGCTGGATTGGAATCTTGCAGCCTTTATCACCATGGTATATGCCTTGAGGGGCCCGGTATTGTGCTGGGTGCTGCCCCCTCCCCAAGACAGTTAATTAACAGTCCGTGGGACTAAAGTGGGGGGTGGAAAGAGATGGAATCCTGAGCTATTTAATTCCCAAACTCTGGGTAGGTAGTGTGGCCACTTCCTAACACTAGTATTGGTGAGCACTGGTACTGGGGAGGGGGAATATGGAAACTCTGTTTCCTATGCCTACCGTAGGTGACAGCGGCAAATTAGGATATACTCGAATTTGGAGTAGGATATACAGGGCAGTCCCCATGCCCCATCACATTCTTCAGGCAGGATTCTGGCATTGAGGAAATACTTTTTCTCCACCCTGAACCCATGGGGTATTATCCAAAATCGGGAGCTGGGGCAAAGGTGGGAGGCTTTCAAGTTAATGATGTTAGTGGGTTTCAGGTTTATGATGGCAAGGATGTAGAGTGCTGTGGAAGGAAGGTGAGACGTCCAAAGGCAGCCAGCCCACTCTAACCCTCCACAGACGTATATGATCTTGCTGTGATCTCTGACCCTCAAAATTATGCAAGAAGCCTCTTGGCAAGAAGAATGTGATTTACTGTGTTTTATCATTTAAAATATTGCCCATCCTCATCTCCTCTCTCACTACAATCCAAAAGCAAAAATTAGCAAGAGTTTGTTTTAAGAAACCTAGATCCAGGTACAATTTCCTGTCAAATAAAACTGCAACCCAGGGAAGATTTTCTCCTCTGTGAACGTTCAACAGAAACTGTGATTCTGGAAGCTTCTGTCATCAAACCCTCCATTTTCTCACTGAAGATAACTCCTGGGGTCCCTCTGCCCCATCAGCCCCTTATCCAGGACTACCTTGACCCCAGTGGATCAGCCACCAATGTTAGTGAAACCACAGGTGAAAGAAGGGAACCCATCTTGCACAGCATAAAGCATATACATGTTCACACAAATAATATTTCAACTTATAAACAAAGCAAGGTTGTAGCTACCTTTAGGTTATACTGCTTGATTAAACATGATGCCCCTGTGGAAGAATTAGTAGCTGACACCCAGCACTCACTCTTCTAAGCACTTTCCAGGTATTAACTCATTTAATTTCCACAAATATCTTCTGAGATAGGCATCATAATTTTCCCCATTATACACATGAAATTGAGACACTGAGAGGTTAAGTAGCCTGCCCAAGGTCACCCTAGAAAGTGGCTGAGTTGGGATTTGAAACCATGCCTTTAACTACAAACTGCTCCTCAAATAATAATAATAATAACAGTAACAACAACAGCAACAGCACGAACAACAGAAATAATAGCAGCTATCATTTATTGACCCCTTACTGTACTCCCAGACTTCCTCCTCCTACTCTTTACACACATTACCTTATTTAATCCCCATTATTATTACATGAGGCACAGAGGAGAAGACGGAGGTGCAGAGTTTAGGCAACTTGTCCAATGCCACACGGGGAGGAAGGATTAAAAGAATTCTCTGGAGTTCCGGAGTCCCTCATGATTCTCTACTGCACCCCTCTCGCCCATTCCCGACGTCAACTATCCCCTAGACCTCAGTGATGGAACCCAAGCCTTGGGCTCTGGGCGCCAGGCCCGCGCTCATCCCGGGGGGCGACTCTGCAGCCCCTGACCTCCCCGCGCCGAGAGACCGGCTGCTGTGGCCGAAGCCACGTCTGCCCCAGGGCAGCCCGCGCTGAGGCCGCCGGAGAGAACCCAACCAACCCGCTTCAAGTGTTTGCTACATTCTGCAACCCCTGTCACCACAGAGAAAACATTCCAGAGGGGAAAAGGAACGATCGCGGTCAGGTCCACGCGTCTCACCAAGGCCAGGAAGGGAATGAGCGGGTGCTGGGTGGAGAGACGAGGCGGGGCGCGGCCCCGGACACCCCAGACTCGGTTTCTGAGTAACTCAGAAACGTCTCCCGCCCCAGCTCCGCGTCACGGGCCACGGCGAGGGCAGACAGCAGAAAGCTGGACCGAATGGACTTGGGAAGGTGTCCCAGCATCCCAGGTACCGGGAGGCAGCCCCGGGCTGATGCCCGCTCCGCCGCCGACCGGGAGGGCAGTGTCCGGGAAGCCCGGGGACCCCGAGGCCACTCCGGTGCCTGAAACCCCCGAGCTGGTGCGACCCGACCCGGCTGGGCTCACCTCACTCAGTTTCGAAGGGTCCGCGGCTAGCGTGTGCGCGATCCGGGTACGCTCCGTTCTGCTCCTCGTACAGCGAGAGCATCCCGCAGCCCCAGAGACCAAGGCTCGTGTGGGTTGGGCCCCGCCCCTGTAGCCCCGCCCCCTGTAGCCCCCGCCCCTCTGACCCCGACCCCGCCTGCCCAGGTGTGTTTCCCCAGCGGCCGAGGACTCGCTGCAGCCCAGAGTGGGCCGCGATTCTGCAGCGCCCCCTGCCATCCTGAGGCCGCACTGCGCCCCAGCCCATCCTGCGCGGCGCTTTTAGGTGGTATCGCTCAGCACCTGCTGCCGCCCTGAGGCCACCCTGCACCCTGCATTCCAGCTGGGTCTGTGCGGCACCTTCCTCAAGCGCCTCGCAGCGTCTCCTGCCGCTCTGTTACTGCGCAGCGCCTTCCATTCTGGTCCAGTTGGGCGCCCTCCCGCCCCCACCATCAAGAGAAATCCCAAGTAGCCTCCTGCCCCTGGCTTCCTCCTGACCTGGATGGAGCCTGAGGCTACTTCAGTGCCCACCTGGGCAGCAGGGCTGTTCAGGCAGGCCGCTCATCCTTTAGTCTCTTCAGCTGTCTTTTTATAGGCATTCACGCTGAAAACAAGACATGAGCTTAAAAAATTGCAACTGGGAGGGACCTTGGGGCACCTCTGTCACAGGCCCCTTGAGTAGGGAAGGACACAGACAGGGGAAGCGGTCGCTCTTGCTCAGAGCTGCTCAGACTTTCCAATGCTAATCGCATTCACGTGCAGATTCTAATTCACTAGGGGTGGGATGGGGCTTGGGAATTTGGATTTCTCAGGTGATGCTTCTGTTGCTGGTCCAAGGACCACACTTTGAGTTAGCGAGGGGCACTTGCCCAAGTGAGTGGTTCAGTATTTGGGGAGGGCAATTTAAAGAAAATCGTCTTTTAAAATATCTCAACTGTTTTTTTTCCCCTGACAATACATCCTCATAGTTAAGAACTCAAAAGATAAAGAGAAAATGGACGTCTTTCCATAATCTGCGACCCCCACTAAATACCAGTAACATAGTTACCAGTATGTATATATAATGATGTACATACTATTCTTTAATTTAACTTTGTTTTAATGGCAATACACTGCACAGTTAGGTTCTCATTGTAAAATAAAGCCAGCTTTTTCACTTCATGATATATTATGTGTAACTTTCCTTGCCAATAACTACATTTACCCAAGTATTCCTTTCACATAACTTATTTAATCGATCTATTGATATAGTTTAAGATTTCCTCTAATTTTTCACTAATATAAATGATTCTGTAAAATATCATGTACATCTCTGACTATTTCCTTGGGATAAATTTCTACTGGTGTATTTTTTTTTTCTGTCAATGTACTTACCCAGTTTAATTGGTACAACAAAAAGAACAGTTAAGAGAAAAGGGCAGGCTACAAAACAATATATAGAATAATAGAATATATATCAAAATATTTAAAAAGAGGTTATCTCTTGGGGTAAGCTTACAATTGAATTTTACTTAGTTGTGTTTTCTTGTGTTATATATATCACAAATTTTACTTGTGATATATATATATATACATATCACCTGTGCCATAAAAATAAGAATGTTTTTACAAGATGGGAGCTAGTTGAAGTCAGGGATAAGACTTAAAATCAGCTCTACATCACCATAGGATATAATGAATTTAGGCTGGATTGGCTTCTTTTTAAAAATCCAGTTAAAATTTATATACAGTGAAATGTACAGATTTTACAGGTTCAATGAGTTTTGATAAAGGTATACACTATGCACCATCACCCTAATCAATATATAGATTACCCCAGAAAGTTCCCTCAGCTCCTTTTTACTCACTTCCCCCATAGGCAACCAGTGTTTCCTATGGCAATAATAGATTAATTTTTTAGGTTCTTAAATTTCATGTAAATGGAGTCACATAGTATGTACTCTTTTGTGGCTGGTTTTCTTTCCTGAATTCAGTTCTGGCTTTTGTTTTTCCACTATGCCATCACTGCTTCTGCTTACTGAGTTATTATTACCCCAGTTTTAGAGATGATGGGACTGAGACTCAGAAAGCTGAAGTTTGCCATTTGTAAGTAAGTGGTAGAGCTAAGATGTGCATTCAAGTCTGCTCTGTAGAATACAAAGCCTACACACTTACCCACAAAGCTTCATGAGAATCTTGCTGTGAGTGGGACCAACCCTCACCCTCCCAGGCCCCACATGAAGAATGACGAAAAGTCCTTGTCTGGAATGGCTGAGACGCAGAGAAGCCCCTCACTTCCTAGGCCATGGGGCAACAAGCCTTCTATCAAGGTGCTTGCATAAGGCATAGTTGATCAAAGTTGTAAAAATCGTCTTTGGTACAGGGTGGTGTTGTCTCTGAACCATCTCTGTCATCATTAGACCATAGGCAACTTCTTTTCCCTTTGGAAGCATCATGTCCATATTTATGAAATATATCTACAATCTACTTCTCATCACCTCTGGGGCCACCACTGTGCTCCAATCCATCATTTCTCTCACCTGGACCATTGCCATAGCCTCCTAACTAGTCTCACTGAGTCTGTCCTCTACAGCCTGTTGTCAATTCACTACCCAAAGGGATGCTATTCAATTAGTCAGATCATGTCACCCTTCTGTTTAAACCCATTCAATGGTTTTTTACTTCATTCAGAGTAAAAACCAAAGCCTTCATGTCACCTACAAGGTCCTCCATGACCTGACCCCTGTTATCACCCTTCCCTTATCTCTTATCACCCTTACTCTGGCTCATTCTGCTTCTTCCTAATTGAACTCCATGTTGTTTCTTGTATAAGACCGACACTCCTGCTTCAGGGTTTGCTATCTGAACTGCTCTCTCTCTCTCCACACACACCCACACCCACACCCACACCCACACACCCACACACACAGTCACTTAGATATTTCCATGGATTATCCCCTTGCCTCCTTCAAGTCTTTGAGTTATTGTTTTTCTATCAGTTAGAACTTCCCTGGTTGCCCTATTTAAAATCACAATGTTTGGACTTCCCTAGTGGTCCAGGGGTAAAGAATCCGCCTTCCAATGCAGTGGGTGCGGGTTCAATCCCTGGTCGGGGAGCTAAGGTCCCCCATGCCTCGGGGCCAAAAAACCAAAACATAAAAACAGAAGCAATATTGTAACAAATTCAATAAAGACTTTTAAAAAATAAAATAAAATCACAATATTTCCTATCATTCCAAATGCCTCCTACCTGCCTTCCTATGTTATTTTCTTGTATGGCAGGCCCAGTTAAGATCAGGAGGATTGCCACGCTTACCCCACAGCTGATTCCAGGTGCACCAGTCGTGCAACATTGCTATGGCAACTGATAACTGGTACTACTTCACTCAAACAGGAGCTTTGAAAGACCCAAACATTTCAGGACTACTGGGACTAGTGACAGGCTTAGCAGCAAGAGCTTAGAGCCTGGGAAATGCAACCACAGGGGCCAAGTTCAGAGAACATTAAAATCACACTCAAAATCAGCTATTCCTTCCTCAATGCTACTGGAAGCTTGTGGCTGGAATTAGTCTTGGTAAAGTCACTTGGTTTCAGTTAACAGAAATAGACTCAAATTAGCATAAGCAAAACCAAAAAAATTATTAAATGGATGCAGGCAGAAGTCTTTTTAACAGGATCTGAAGAAACACAAATAAGGCCTCAGGAGAGTGGGAACCAGGAACGTTCTGGATCTCTCAGGAGGAGGATTTTGTGGGCTTTCTTGAGTTCTCAAACCCCTTCTCAGTCTCAGCGGAGGCCAAGAAGAATTTGATTAGCCACTAGTATGCAGATGAGCAAGATTTTGGGGATCTGTTGTCTTCATGCCTGGTCCAATTGGCTAGTACCATGAGGGTAGGATTAAACATGGCAGTACACGTCCACCGCTATGGGTGGATGGGCAATTCTCAGAGAATGTGGCTATAAGTGAAGAAGAAACCTTAAAATGAAGTGAACCAACACATCCTTTTGTGTTAATAGTACTACTTCTAGGCCATTTAGGAAAAGACAATATTAGATAAGATTTACACTGTCCCCTAAATGCACAGATTTTATAGATTTGCTTGCCCGAAACACCGGTATAGTGGTCATCTGTTTTCTTTCTTTCTTTCTTTTTTTATCAACACTTATTTCCTCTCATTCTGGAGACATCCTGAATATCCTTTGGAGACCAATTCATCCTCCTTTCCTAGTACTTGAAACTGTGGTTCAAGCTGGGTTGATCACACCTCTGGCTCTAGGTCTAGCCAATCCGCTTATCTTATCATTCAGGTCACAGTGTTTTGCTCAGGAGTGGGCATGGGCCCCAATTCAATCCAATGAGAGTCAGGCCCACCCAGGACATTTTCTGAAAGATTGAAAAGGAGAACTTCTTTTACTGTTGGCGCTAACAGCAGAAAGAATTGTGTAATCTAAGAACTGTTGGGAGACTCACATGGGACCTGGGAGAAAAGGAGAGCTGAGAGATGGAGAGTGTTCCAGCCCTGATGATAAAATGTGAGTCTCTGGACCCAGCACTACCTGAAGCTGGGTATACCTCCTGGATTTTTCAGTCATGTGAGCCAATACATTTGCTATTGTGCTTAAGACATTCTGAGTTCAGTTTCTCTCACTAGAAATCAAGAGAGCCCCAACCAACAATCTGCTTGGAGAGGGTGATGCCATCTTCCACTCCTTAAAGTAAGGGTATTCCATATCCAGTCCCAGACGCAGGATCTACAAACTTTCTGGGGAACATTTTTCTATGCCAGATGACACCAGTGAGGACCATCTTCCACAACTTGCTAGGCACATGAGAGGTAGTGGCATGATAGAAGATCATTCTTATTTCTTAATCTGACCCAAGCTCCCAATGACCTGGATACTATTTCTGCATATAGACTTAGCTTAGAGCAATAGCATTAATTGTTGTAATATTAAAGAAATGTAAATTTGGTTACGTTCATCTTCTAGGACACATTTTTCTCCAAGAGGCACACATGCTTCTAACAAAAGTTAGCATCATTATCTAGTGTAAGAAACATTCTTTTGTTAATCAGATTTTTTAAGGCTCAAGAGACATGCACAGATTACCTATGATGACGGGAACTTATTGAAAGCACACAAGACAACTATCACAGGAGAGTTCTTGATGGAATCTGTTTCTCCTGCCTACATGGAGTCCATTCCACTTTCTACTGGCAACAGAACCTATGTTTTCCTTTGGGAAATCCTCGTCCCCTACCTTATGGCCGTGTGACTCTGGGAGGAACCCCCCCCTCCTTCGACACCAATCATAATATATTCTCTCTGGCCATCATTGGTTCAGGAAGGGCATGCTTCCCAAGCCAGCTGATAAAAACCTTCCCTTAAGGAGAATTTAACCAGCATTTTTGCCAACATGTGAAAAGTCTTCTCAACCTCCTAGCTATGTCAGAAGGGTTTTCACTGCCCTATATCCAACCCGCTAGGCCTTTGACAATTCCACATTTTGGCATACATCATCTAAAACACTCCACTTCTAGTATTATTTGTAATCCAAGTAGAGCTCTGTATTTTGCAAGTATCTGAAACAAACAACTCTGAACTAGTTTAGGTTCTAAAATGGAACAAATTATCTCACGTACTGAGGAGTTTGGTTTCAGCTTAGCATAAACCTGGATTCAAAAGATATCACCAGGACTTGTTTTCTCTGCCTTTAAGTCTTGACCCTACTTTCTCAGTGTTCATGCCATTCTCTGTCCAGTGCAATCATAAGATGGCTGCATTAGCTCCAGCCCCTAAATGTACAAAACTGAGTCCAGCAGGACTGGTGGCTCCAGCATTGTACGATTAGTTCTGAATGATCCTAAGCAGGCTTTATTACCTTGCTTGAAGCATGTCCTAACCTCTAACTGAAAGCTGTGATTAAAATAAAGAATGTGCTGATTGGCTTAGGTTTGGATCACATGCTTAGGTTTGGAATCACCTTTACCCAAAACACATGATCTGAGAGTGAGAAAAGGGTCATTTCCCCCAAAGCAAAATCCAAGTGAATTCTGGGTTGCAAAACAGCTAATCTTCCATAATTTCCCCAATTTTGCCTTCTTTGGCACTTGCAGTTGATAGTTGTCTCAATGAAACACTCTCTTCTCTTGGCTTCTATGTTGTATCAATTTATCTAAAATCTTTTTCTGCTTTTTGAAACTTTCTGTAAGGTGGAGTCTGTAGAGACTCTGGGTTTTAGAGGATCAAGGTTCAGGGACTCAGGAAGCCGATCATGAGAAATATCAATACCAGGAAATCTTAAACCTTCTGGAGAGTCAGAGGAGATCTAAAGGGGTTTAAAAGGTTTGGTTAAACTGATAATAGGGCTTAGGCCTCAGTGGCACAGGATTGGCTAAGTGTGGGAACCCAGGGGTAATAAGTAAGCTTGTTCCCAAGTATGGCTCTTTCCAGGATTCCTGTGGCTCTAGAATAATATCCCTCTGTTCTTGAGGATGTTAACTTGATGTTACAAGGATGAGATCAAGACTCTCTCTTCATGCATGCTCACTGACCAGTTTTGAAAACCTACTGTCTTTGATCACTGGGGAACAGGGAACAGGATCCTTAGGTTCACTTGTGTGAATTTCATGATTTTTCTGATGCTCCTTCTCTTGCAGGAAGGTCTCTTTAGATGATCAGCACCGTGGACAGCAGCCATGGATGCCGTTGTGGGTTCTCCCATTTCGCAGGAGGTCTCTAATGGTATGTTCCTCTCCCACAAAATGCCACTAGAAGATCTGAGATGGATACTGCAAGAAGGTTGAAAGAGTGAAAGTGACCTCCTCCAGCCAGGTTGTTCAATCAGCACAGGTGACAGATAAGAGATGTCACACTCAGATTGCCTTTAGAACTAAAAATGTACAGTTGATCCCTGATATTTACTCTTGCAGTAGTTATGTTCTGTGAAGTCACACAAACACCGAATTAGCAAATACTGAACCATTTCTCTTAGGAGAAATAGAGAGTTAGTTTCCTGTGAGCCTCTGGTCACAACGTATTCATCAACTGATAAATACATAACTTTTAGAATGTGCGTTTCTGTTTAAAAATACCTTACTGTTGGTTCATCAGCATTGAACGACCAATGGCATGATGACTCATGCACTAACGAAGCTTATCTAATGCACATATTTTCTCTGAAAAGCACATCACAGCCTTCTTGTGTATGGGAACACTGGACAGCACATAAGCACTACAATTGAGGGCCGTTTTAAACAGCAAAACCACCAACAAAGGCACAAAAATATGAGAGAATGGCACTAAATAGGCTGTAAAAATACAGCATGAGAGCTCAAACAAAAAGGCAGAAAAGATGGACATCCCGGCTCAAGAAGAGAGAGAGAAAATTTGCTCCTCCTCTACATTTTCCTTCTACTTGGAAAGATTAGATGATGCCTGCCTACACTAGTGAGGATGATCTCCTCTGCTCAGTAGTGTTTCAAATGCTAATCTCTCAGAAACCTTCACAGAAGCACTCAGAAATAGCGTTTTACCAGCTATTTGGGCATCCCTTAGCCCAGTCAACTTGACATGTAAAATTAACAGGATACAAAAGGTACTCAGAAGTTATAGAACCCAAATCCTATATGGTCCTCCATGATTTAATTTGCTCTTCGTTTTCTGTGTGTTAGGGTGGAAGATTAGGTTATTGATTTGATATCTTTCTTCTTTTTTAATATAGGTATTTAAGGCTATAAATTTCCTTCTAAGAACTGCTTGAGCTACATCCCATAAACTTTGCAATGTTGTGTCTTCATTTTCACTCATGTCAAAGTATTTTCTAATTTCCCTTGTGCTCTTGTTTGACCATTGGTTATTTAGAAGTATCTTGTTTCATTTCCACATATTTGTGAATTTCCCACATTTCTTTCTGTTACTGATTTCTAATTTCACTCAATTGTGGTCGGAGAACATACGATGTATGATTTCAATCCTTTTAAATTTACTGAGGCCTGCTTTATGGCCTACCATACAGTCTGTCCTGGAGCCCTACATGATTTAGTGCCATTAAACCAATTACCACACTAACCTCATATCCTACTACTTGCCCATTATTTACTCACCTCCACACTGGCCTCATCACTTTTTCTCAAACAACCCAGGCATGATTTTTGGTTTTTTCAAAAAATATTTATTTATTTATTTGGCTGCGCTGGTCTTCGTTGTGGCATGCGGGACCTAGTTCCCTGACCAGGGATCAAAACCAGTCTCCCTGCATTGGGAGCGTGGAGTCTTAACCACTGGACCATGAGGGAAGTCTCAACCCAGGCTTTTGGGCTACACTCTGCCTGGAATGCCCTTCTTCCTAATTTTTGCCTAGCTCAAGATCTCCCCCAGATCCTTTCTCAAAAGTCACCTTTCCAACAAGTCTTTCATGACCACTCTATTTAAATTAGGTTTATTCCCCCTAACTGAATTCAAGATACCTAATAGAAGCTTTCAAATTTTGTTTCACAAAACTCTATACCATGATGTTAATGGTGACCCCCTGGAGTTGTAAAGGACACAACTAAGATTTCATTCTGCTCCAAGTATTAGAAGCCCTGATTCACAGTGGCTTAGACAATGAGTGTAGAGAACACAACTAAAGCAGTGCTCAGATGGAAATGTATAACTTGAATGCACATATTTTAAAAGAATATTTCTTGGCAAGGATGCAGAGAAACTGGATCTCTCCTACATTGCTGGTGGGAATGTAAACTGGGACTCTGGAAAGCAGTTTGGCTGTTCCTTATAAGACCAAACCCGAAAAAAACCCCAACCCAACCCAACCCAAACCAAACCAAACTGAAAAACCAAACACGCACTTACTATAAAACTTAGCAATCATATCACATCCTTGGGCATTTTCCCCAGACATGAAAACTTATATTCAGACAAATATCTTTATGTGAATGTTCATAACAGCTTTATTTGTAAAAGTCAAAAACTGGGAATAACTCAGAAGTTCTTCAGTAAGTGAATGGTTAAACAAACTGATACATTCATGCAGTGGAATACCACTCAGCAATAAAAAGAATGAATGTGGATAAATGTAACAACATGGGTGGATCTCAAGGGCATTATGTAAAGTGCTAATAGCTAATTTCAAAAGGTCATACTCTAGAGGATTCCATTTGTATAACTTCTCAAATTGACAAAACTATGGAGATGGAGGACAGATTGATAGTTGCTAAGGGACAGGGATGAGGGTAAGAGAGGGTGAGTGGGAATATACAGGGGCAGCAGGAGGGAGTTGCTTTGTGGTGATAGACCAGTTCTGTATCTTGACTGTAGTGTGGTCACATAAATCTATCCATGGGACTAAACTGCACAGAATTCCCTCCTCTCACATATACAAATGAGTACATTTGAAACTGGTGAAAACTAAATAATTGTAGTCATTCAACAGTGTTGTACTAATGTCAGTTCCCTGGCTTTGATATTGCACATCAGTTATATAAGACATCATCATAGGTAGAAGTTGGCTGAAGGGTTCAAGGAACTCTATGTACTAGTTTTGCAACTCCTTGTGAGTCCTGTATTATTTCAAAATAAAAAGTTAAACAAATTTTAAAGAATATTTGAAAATCGACCCTCTAAGCTACCATCTCAAGAAGCTAGAACAAGAACAGCAAAATAAAACCCAAAGAAAGTAGAAGGAAGGAAATGATAAGAGCAGATAACAACAAAGTAATACAGATAAGTTAATTATATAGTCTTGATGTCTGGTAGTATAAGTCCTCATTCTTCAAGATTATGTTGGTTATTCTAGGTCTTTTGCATGTTCTTATAAAGTTTAGAATTAGCTTGTCAGATTCTACCAAAAAAGCTTGCTGTGATTTTGATAGGGAATGTATTGAATCTATAGACCAATTTTATGAGAACTGGCATTACAATATTGTCTTTACAATACTGAGTCTTCTAACCATGAATATGGTATATCCTTTCATTTATTTGGGTTTGCTTAATTTCTTTCAGCAATACTTCGTAGTTTTTAATGTAGAGGTCTTATGTTTCTTGTCAGATTTATTCCCAGATATTCAATGGGTTTTGGCGTTGTCATAAATGATTTCATTTTTAATTTCATTTTCTGCTTGTGTTACCAGATGCTAGAAGTTAATGCAGCTGCTCAGGGATGTCAAGGTCCAGTCTCCTGTTTTCTTTTGCTCCACCGTCCTTTGCATCTCAGGGTCACAAGCTGACCTCTTCATCCCTTGGTCTGGAATATCTTTCCTGGGAGGAAGAAGCAAGTGATAAGGTGGAAGGGTTAGCACCTAGACTGGGAAAGAAAAACTTTCCAAGAAATCTCTACACAGATGTCAGGCACTAGAACTCTGTCTGGCTACTCCTAGATGCAGGGGAGGTAAAAATGGAATTTTTAAACCGGGTTCATTGCTGCCCCAAACAAAAATCAGAGTTCTATTGTTAAATCATAAGGGGAGAATAGATGTTAGGTGGGCAACTAGCACTGACAGCCACAGTGCAGAAAAGGATTCAGCACCTTCATAGCACCATGTACCCTTACCAACCTCTCAATGTGGCTAAGGGACAGTTTTTATTTAATTCAGTGTTTCATGTTATTTGACTTATGTAAATATTACTCCATACTGATCTGTGTCATGTACTCTGACTAATTTCCTCCCTTGGTCAACTTTTGTGTTTTCCTTGGAGTTGTGGCTTCTTGTTTTTGTTTGCTTAGTTTTCTATGTCACTGTCTCTAACTCTTTCTAAACTCTCCAACAGAATTGCAAAATTTCACTTGAAAAAAATTTTTTATGTAGTCAGACACATCAAGTTTCCCTTTTTCCCACATCTTTCCTGGAGTCTTCTGTAATCTTACTCCTCCTGAACTGGTTGTTCACTAGCATTCTGGAATTTTCTTTAGCCTCTCCTTGTGTTGGGTTTTCTGTCGGTCTTAATGGTTTAACCCCTCATTTTTGTTGACTGTATTTTCTAATAGCCCTGACAAAAAAGTCATGGGAAGTATATTTTCTGAGGCATTACCTTTGTTCCATCCTCACACTTGATTCAAGTATAGTTTGTCTGGGAATAGAATTATAGATTAGAAATAATCCCTCATTATTTTGAAGGCATTACTTCATTGTGTTTAGCTTCTCATTTTGCTTTTGAAAGTCTGATGAGATTCTGATTTCCACTTTTTTTCCCTTTTTCTTTTTGTGACTGTGTCCTATTTTTTCACTATGAAAGTTTTTATGATATTTTTGTTCTTGGGATTCTAAATTTCCCAATTACATGGCTTGGTGGGGATCTTTTTCAAATACAATGTGCTGTATACTTTATTTTTTATTATTTATTATTTATTTATTTATTTTTTACTGCGGTACGCGGGCCTCTCACTGTTGTGGCCTCTCCCGTTGCGGAGCACAGGCTCCGGACGCGCAGGCTCAGCGGCCATGGCTCACGGGCCCAGCCGCTCCGCGGCATGTGGGATCCTCCCGGACTGGGGCACGAACCCGTGTCCCCTGCATCGGCAGGCGGACTCTCAACCACTGCACCACCAGGGAAGCCCTGCTGTATACTTTTAATCTAGACGCTCATGTTCTTCAGTCCTAGACATTTTCTTCTATTACTGCCTGCTGGAAATTATTGCTCTCTTGGTAGAATTACTGTCAGTTGAGTATTGAACTTCAATGAATTATTTCTCATTATCTTTTCTTTCCTCTTTCCCATCTGTTTTCTTTTTAATTCTGTTACCGAATGCAAGTTTCTGTGCCCAACTCACAGTGAGGTCAAACAATACTGAAACATCAGAGTTTGGAGCAGAGAAAGGTTTACTGCAGGGCCATGCAAGGGGAATGGGTGGCTCATACCCCCCAAAACCCCGAACTCCCCAAAGGGTTTCAGCAAGCATTTTAAAGGACAGGTGAAGGAGTGGCACCCCAGGGTCTGTGATCAGCTCGGGCACAATTCTCTGATGGTGAAATAACAGGTGGTGTCACAGGGGTTAACACTATCAGTCCTTAGACTCCAGGAGGCTATGTGTTCATGGTCATCAAGCAGTTAACATCTTCCATTTGGTGGGGTTTTTAGCAACTGTAAAATGACTCTGGAAATGTGCATCAGAAACTATTATCTAGGTACTTCCAAGAGGAGCTAAAGTAGAGGATATGAGGAGGAGTGTGTCCCGGGAAAGCCCCATAGGGTCTTGCTTGGTTACAGTTCTACTTTCTAGGAGATTTCTGCAACTTTATCTTCCAACTCTTTTGTTCAATTTTAAATTTCTTCTATCAAAACTTTAATTCCGGGCTTCCCTGGTGGCGCACTGGTTGAGAGTCCGCCTGCCGATGCAGAGGATGTGGGTTCGTGCCCCGGTCTGGGAGGATCCCACATGCCGCGGAGCGGCTGGGCCCGTGAGCCATGGCCGCAGAGCCTGTGCGTCCGGAGCCTGTGCTCCACAACGGGAGAGGCCACAACAGTGAGAGGCCTGCATATAGCAAAACAAAAAAAAAAATGTAAAAAACCTTTAATTCCCAAAAGTCATTTATATTCTTATTTTTAAAAAATCATGTTATTGCTTTATAGATGCAATATCTTTTCTTATCTCTTTGAACATGTTAAGTACAATTTTTAAAAACGTTCCTTTAGCTCTCTGCTTTGTCTCAATTTCCTCCAAAGGAAGGAAAATGTCTTACTTAAATGTCTGATGATCCTGAGTTATTTATCTTTAACAGTGAGTATTAAAAAGCTGTGGATATGAGGTGTGACTTTTCTTTTTTTTTAATTGGGGTATAGTTGCTTTACAATGTTGTGTTAGTTTCTGCTGTACAGTGAAGTGATATGTATATATGTATATATATATACATATATATCCCCTTGTTTTTGGATCTCCTTCCCATTTAGGTCACCACAGAGCACTAAGTAGAGTTCCCTGTGCTATACAGCAGGTTCTCATTAGTTAACAGTTTTATACGTAGTATTGTATATATGTCAATCTCAATCTCCCAATTCATCCTCCCCGCTTTCCCCCCTTGGTGTCCATATGTTTGCTCTCTACACCTGTGTCTCTGTGTTTCTGCTTTGCAAATAGGTTCATCTGTACCATTTTTCTAGATTCCACATATATGCATTAATATACGATATTTGTTTTCCTCTTTCTGACTTACTTCACTAGGTGTGACTTTTCAACTCAGAGGGCCTCAATGTTCAGAAGGAATCCAGCCATTTGTGTCAGACTCCCAAATGTCACGGTGTGCAGACCTTTTTTTTTTTTCTTGCGGTACGCGGGTCTCTCACTGTTGTGGCCGCTCACGTTGCGGGGCACAGGCTCCGGATGCGCAGGCTCAGCGGCCATGGCTCACGGGCCCAGCCTCTCCGCGGCATGCGGGATCCTCCCGGACCGGGGCACGAACCTGCTTCCCCTGCATCGGCAGGAGGACTCCCAACCACTGCGCTACCAGGGAAGCCCTGTGCAGACCTTTTTCAGAGCCCCTTTTCTCTAGAAAAGAATGCCGATTTCCTGCTGATGGTCCTCTGTACCGGTTGGGACCAAATGGCAAAAGTGGGTTGGGTCAGGGATGGTTTCACGATCTTTAGGTGCTAGTCTCTTACTTGGTTCCCTACTTTTCAGAATAGTTCCTCTTGCCTGTCCTTTACTAGGGCTTTAAATTTGGAAACTCTCCGAAGTTGGAAACTTTCTAGTTTAATGTCTTTGTCGAATATACTTCATGTTGGATGTTGGAGCTAGAAGCATCTTTGCCTTGGATGTGTGTGATAAGTGAGGGTACCTAAGCGTCTAAATATATAGACTTTCAACCAGGCTCCCTATTTTAAGACCCATGCTTTACCCCATCTTTTACTGCATCTGATGCTTCTAATTCCTGACTGTATTAGTTTGCTAGGGCTGGGATAAAAAACTACCACAGATTGGAGGGCTTGAACAACACACTTTTATTTTCTCACATTTCTGGATGCTGGAAGTCTGAGATCAAGGTGTTGGCATTGTTGTTTTCTTCTGAGGCCTCTCTCCTTGGAAGATGGCTGTTTTCTCTCTGTGTCTTCACATGGTCTTCCCTTCGTGTGTGTCTCTGTACTAATCTCCTCTTCTTACAAGGATATCAGCTGTATTGGACTAGGGCCCACCCTAATGACCTCGTTTTAACTTAATTACCTTTTTTAAAGATCCTATCTCCAAATACAGTCACATTCTGAAGTACTGGGGTTAGGACTTCACCACAGGAATTTGAGGGGAGAGGCAGGATGCAACTCAACCCATAACACTGAGCTTTTAGAGATTCAACAACTTAGTTTGCTTGTTGTTTTCCTCCTCTCTGTGACTATTTGATATTCATATTTCTCAGTTCTGGTAATATCTTTACCTGATTTCCAGCTTTTGAAACAGTCTTGACATCTCTCTGTTGGATTACCTGTTATTAACTTGACAGCATTACCTCTCTTTTATAGTTCCCTCTGTGTCACAGGGAAGAAGCCTAGAAGTACATTTCCAAGAATCTCTTTCTTAGTGTTTGCTAATGAGAGGTACCCACAAAGAATTCAGAAGATAAAAGAGAAATTGTTATTCTCTGGTAGCTATTGTGGGCAGGTGGGTGAGCAGACAGTAAACTTGAAGTTCTCAGTATCTCCCAGTCAAGGACTATAAATCACTCCTTTTAATTCTACCGTTAGCTGGGAAGACCATAGGTTCTCCCAGAGCTACTGAGCAGGGCTGGGATTAGGGTGAGGTGAGCAAGGTAGGGTCGTGCAAATGCACGATCAGACTGTTTCCTGTTTAAAATTTTTAAATTAAATTTTTTTTAATTAAAAAATTCTGTTTTAAAATTCTGGCATTTTTTTCACCATAGATTTTTTTTTGCATTGTTTGCTTTTAAAAAAATATTGTGTTAAAATATTCTTTATTTTGATAAGTGAGTTGTGATGGTTAATTTTAAGTGTCAACTTGACTGGGCTAAGAGATGCCCGGATAGCTGGTAAAACATGATTTCTAGGTGTGTCTGTGAGGGTGTTTCTGGAGGAGATTAGCATTTGAATGAGTAGACTGAGTACAGAAGATCCACCCTCACAAGTGCAGCTGGGCATCACCCACTCCACTGAAGACCTGAATAGAACAAAAAGGCGGAGGAAGGGTAAATTTGATTTTTTTTGCTTGAGTTGGGCCATTCATCTTCTCCTGCCCTTGGACATCATCACCCTGGTTCTTGGGCCTTCAGACTCAGACTGGGAGTTACACCATTGGCCCCATTCTCAGGTCTTCGGAGTCAGAATGAATTATACCACCAGCCTTCCTGGTTCTCTGGCTCACAGACAGCAGATTGCAGGACTTCTCAGCCTTTACAACCATGTGAGGCAAGTCCTATAATACATATATACACATCTACTCTGTTAGTTCTGTCTCTCTGGAGACCCCCTAGCACATGAGTGTTTTGGTATCCTCTTAAAGTCTGTATCGAAGGTGACTGCCTCACTAGTCTCACCCTATACCTGGCCCTGCCCTTGGGAGGCACAGAGCTGCCAGGTTGCTCCGGAGATTCTCTCGCTTTGGTGCTGCGGGGTGAGACTGGTGACAGTGACCGGCCTGCCCTGCTTTCCCCAGCTTTACATTGGTGGGGTGAGCCCTACACTTCCCCTTCCTAATCAAAGCACACAGAGTGGCTTCTGTTTTGATAGAACTTTGATTTACACAATCTTTCATTGGCTGTATTCTCCTTTCTTAATCTCTCTTTTGTAGATTTATATCTTTTTTATTCTTTTATTTTCTCTCTCTTTCTCTCTCTCTCTCTCACACACACACACACACACACACACACACACACATCTTACCTACTGGATCTGTTTCTCTGTAGAACCCTGACTAACACAAAGCGTTAGTGTTAGTGATATCACTTGATATCAACATGACTTATCTCTGAGTGACGTCAGCCTTCGTCATCACTTGGTTTAGGGAGTGTCTGCTCCATCACAAATTTACTATTTCCCCCTTCCCACACTTTGTTCTTTGGAAGCAAGTCATGAAGTCTAGCCCACACTCAAGGGGTAAATGTATTTAAAAATAAAACCTCTTATCATTGCAGCAAGTAAGAATCAGTGTTGCTAAAATAGAGGGTGAATGTAAAAATGAATAGAGGAAAACAAAACAATATTATTAAAATCTATCTAGATACTTGTTCAGTTATCTAATCATAACAAATTACCCCACAACTTAATGGGTTAAAACTATACAACAATTTATTTTGCCTGTGAATCTGCAGTCTGGGCAGGACTTGTCAGGGAAGGCTTGTCCTTGCTCCATGGACATCACTGGGGTGGATTGACTGAAGGCTGGGGGACCCTCTTCCAAGACTACTCACTTGCATGGCCGGCAAGTTGGTGCTGGTTGTCAGCTGGAGCTCAGTCAGGGCCCAGGGCCCAGAGCTTCAGGCTTGATCCCTTTCCATGTGACCCTCTCAGTGTGGCTTGGGCTTCCTCACAGCATGGTGGCTGGGTTCCTAGGGTGAACATTCTGAGAGAGAGACAAATGGAAGGTATATACCTTTTATGATATGGCCTCAGAGTCACATAGTTTCACTTTTGCTGAATTCTATTAGTCAAGGCAGTCACAGAAGCTCACTAAGTTTCAAAAGGGAGGGGATGTAGATTCTATTTTTGATGGTCTTGATGGGGAGCAGCAAGGTCCTCAAAGAGCATGTGGAATAAGAACTACAAACTAGGCCATTACTCCTGCTGCTGAAGGCTCTGAACTTGTTTAAAAAAGGAGAGAAAGAAAGAGATTAGCAAGTGGTGGAGAGGTTTACAAAACATACTAGCACCACACTGAGACTCTTCCTTTCACAAGGAAATGAATGACAGGAACATACTTTGCTTATAATGTATGTATGAGTCTATATAGCTACACTGAACTTGCGCTTCCTTGACATGTGAAGCTTTTTCATGTCCTGTGTCATTACACATGTGATTTTCTCTTCTTAAATTTCCTTTACTCCTTTCTTTGCCTAGAAAACTTATTTTCTTTCTTCCAAACCCAGCTTCACCCTCTGAGGCAAGAACAACATCTTGTTTATTCTAGCCCTTATTTTACCCTTGCATTATAATTTCTCTGAGAGCCATTAGGCTTCCCAACTTCACTCACTACATTTTGAATTCTTAAAACATAGGAGCCACATGTTATTTGTAATTGTAAGTTTTTGGCCATTTTATCTCTGCCTATAACACCTCATCTCCATACTACATTTCCTATCCAGTCAACTCCTATTCATCCTTAAAAACCCAGATTGACTAACACTTTCTAAACGCAGTGTTCACTATCTCCTCCCCATTGAGGTATTAACTTCCTCTCTGTACTGTCACCAGATTTCATTTGTATTTCTATGGCAATGTCCAGGTGTTACAGTGTAATTCATTGGATGGTATGTCAGTCTTTGAGGGCAGGGACTAAGTTAAATCATCTTTGCTTTAGACCAATTCCCCAGAACCAGACCCCAAGATGAGAACTCACGTGTAAGTGGTTTTTAAGGAAGAGCTCTTACAAGAAACTCATAAGGGGTGTGGGGAGCAGATAATGGAAAAGGAAGCTGTCAAGCAAAGATGGAATTTGGAGCAGGGTCTTGGAAAGGGAACTTTCATCCTAATCCTGCAGGGAGCTCTTGACTGTAAGTTATGTCTCAAAATTTGTGATGATGAAGGTGGAGAAACTGGCTTCCATACTCTTGCACGCAACCATCGTTGGCCAAGGGCCACCCCAGGAGACACAAGCCCCCAGCACTTCCACTCTCTGCGTGTGTAAATGAGGCAGTGCCAGTAGCCCAAAGACAGCTGTCAGAAGAGAGTCACAGGTGCAGCCATTCAAAGCAAAACACACAGCTGGAGGGCTGGCACACAGAAAGGGTAAAGGATCCCATGCATCTAGGTGGGGCACCAACAGTGTCGGCCAAATCCTGGAGCCTAGTGAATGTCCTTACAAAGAAGGAAGGACTGGGGGAGAGGGGAGGCCGTTGCCATATCTTGCTGAAGGTATCATATCTTCCTAATGATAAGAGAGTCACAATGGAAGAATATATTTAACTCACTTCAATGGTTCTGAGTCAAAAAAAGAAAATAGAATCTTAAGATAATCCTTGTAAGATTGTGCTAGCAAATTGGAAAACATGGGTGATTTTCTAGCAAAATAACATGACTGAAATTAATCAAGAGGAGAAAATTTAGACAGACCAATATTAAAAAACTTTTTATTGAAGTATATTTGATTTACTATGTTGTGTTAATTACCTCTGTACAGCAAAGTCATTCAGTCATATATATATATATATTCTTTTTTAAAATATTCTTTTCATTATGGTTTATCCAAGTATGTTGAATATAGTTCCCTGTGCTCTACAGTAGGACCTTGTTGTTTATCCATTCTGTATATAATAGCTTACATCTGCAAATCCCAACCTCCCACTCCATCCCTCCCCCAACCCCCTCCCCCTTGGCAACCACCTGTCTGTTCTCTATGTCCATTCTGTTTCTGTTTCATAGGTAGGTTCATTTGCATCATATTTTAGATTCCACATGTAAGTGATATCATATGGTACTTGACCTTCTCTTTCTGACTTACTTCACTTAGTATGATAATCTCTAGTTGTATCCACGTTGCTGCAAATGGCATTATTTCGTTCTTTTTAATGGCTGAATAGTACCCCACTATATATATGTACCACATTTTCTTTAACCATTCATCTAGACAGACCAATATTAATGGATGGAAATTACAAACTATTTCAAAGAACTCCCTGCCCTACCAGATCCAGACAGTAAATGGGAGAATTCTTACAACCTTTGAAAACACGTTATTTAAATTGTTCCAGAACCTGAGGGAAATAGGGACGCTTTTAAAAAGCATAATGTCCCTTATGTCTGCTGGGGTGGCCCTTGCTTTTAAAAATCTGGTAAAGCTGAAATCTGCCGAGGGTAGTGTGCACACACACACAGACTGCAAGCTGGCTTTCTTATAAAAATAGATTTAAAATTCTATGTGAAATGGTAGCAAGTAGATAAAGCAATACATTTAACACTATCAACAAGACACGTCACGTGAGCAGGTTGCAGTGGACATTTGTCATTTTTGGCTGCCCAGCTTTGAGTAGTCTTCCTTTTGGAGGGAATCTCAAGATGAATGGGAGGCAGCTCTTTCTCCCACTATGTGGTCCTCTCTCTTCCTAATTCCCAGCAGCTAGTAATCAGATCTAGGATTTAGCCCAACCAAATGGATGCTTTCACTTTGGGCTTAGAATTTTGAAGGTATGATAGCAAAAGTTCAAGGCAACCAGAAATTATTCAAGATTATTAACATCTGGTATAGCAGAACCAAGGGTCCAGAAGTATGGCTGCCACTGTTCAATGGCGGTACCAGCTTTGGTGGCAGCAGTGTGTCTAGCTTCACCAGTGGTGCCAACGATGACATGTACGATGTTTAAGGCAGCATCTTCTGGTGCAGAGTCCTGACTATGTACTGTCTTCCTTGGTTTCCCAAGTCTGATTCTGAAGCTCTTCTGACAGTTCTGTGAGCTGTTTGAT
The DNA here is from genome assembly GCF_003676395.1 of Aethalodelphis obliquidens. Taxonomy (NCBI): domain Eukaryota; kingdom Metazoa; phylum Chordata; class Mammalia; order Artiodactyla; family Delphinidae; genus Aethalodelphis; species Aethalodelphis obliquidens. The sequence continues at coordinate 20,563,777 of NW_020837974.1, forward strand.
ATCCATCCTTCCAATAAACTCCCTTTCTGTTTAAGTTAGCTGAAAGTAGTTTATATTGTTTGCTACCAAGAACTTGCGATGAGTATACAGGTCAAAGGATATAAAAGCATATGCTCATTTCTGTTGGTGCCCAGAGGCATCTGATAAGATTCAAGATCCATTTCTGATAATAACACTTTCTGAAGTAGAAATAAATGGATACTACTTTAATGCAATAAATAATATATATCTCAAACCAAAAGTAAGCAGCATGCTTAATGGTGAAGCATAATGTCAGGAACAGCGCAGGCTTTCCCACTCTCACTGCTATTACTTAACAGAGTTCTAGAAGGGCAATTAGACAAGAGAAAGGAAAAAATGAGGTACAAATATTTTAAAGGAAGAGGCCAGGTTACTATTTCATGCATTGATATTAATTCCTGAAAAACACAAGAGAATTAACTGAAAATTATGAGAAACAACTAAAGTACATCAAGGTGGTTGGTTACAAAAATAATTTTTTTTTTTTTTTTTTTTTTTTTTTTTTTTTTTTTTTTTTTTTTTTGCGCGGTACGCGGGCCTCTCACTGTTGTGGCCTCTCCCGTTGCGGAGCACAGGCTCCGGACGCGCAGGCTCAGCGGCCATGGCTCACGGGCCCAGCCGCTCCGCGGCACGTGGGATCTTCCCGGACCGGGGCACGAGCCCGTGTCCCCTGCATCGGCAGGTGGACTCTCAACCACTGCGCCACCAGGGAAGCCCCAAAAATAATTTTGTCCTAGAGATAAACAACAGAAAATATAACAGCACAAAAATATCCCATTCATAATAGCAAAAAAACAGGAACAAACTTATTAATGTTACACAAACCAGTGGAAGGAAACTGTAGTACTCTGAGGGACGTGGAGAGCCCTTTTCTAATTTTTAAAAGATATACTTTATTCTCAGGTAAGAAGATAAATATTATGATGATGTCAATTGTCCTTAAAGTAATCTATATAAATAATCCCCCCAATAATTAAATTCATCTGAGAGAATAAGTGAACAGCCAATAAAATACTAGGAGGCATTGCCCTACCAAACATTTCAATATATTCTATATATTATCATGGAATATAAAGACACATCAATGAGAAGAGAATTTTTAAAAACCCTAAATGTATGTGATAAAAAGTGGTATTTTGAAGCAGTGGAAAAAGGTTAGATTAGAAAAAAAAAGGTGCTGGGACAACTAGCTAGCCATGTGAGTGGGGAAAAAGGCAAGATCCTTACCTCATTTCCTTCACAAAAATAAATTCCAGGTGGAACCAACATTAACAGTAAGAAAAAGAAAAAAATAGAAACCATAACAGCACTAAATGAAAAAAGAGATGAGTATTCTTTTTTTTTTTAATATATAAATTTATTTATTTGTTTTTTGGCTGAGTTGGGTCTTCGTTGCTGCGCGCGGGCTTTCTCTAGTTGAGGAGAGCGGGGGCTACTCTTCGTTGCGGTGCACAGGCTTCTCATTGAGGTGGCTTCTCTTGTTGCAGAGCACGGGCTCTAGGTGTGCAGGCTTCAGTAGTTGTGGCACGTGGGCTCAGTAGTTGTGGCTCCTGGGCTCTAGAGCGCAGGCTCAGTAGTTGTGGCTCACAGGCTTAGTTGCTCCACGGTACGTGTGATCTTCCTGGACCAGGGCTCGAACCCGTGTCCCCTGAATTGGCAGGCAGATTCTTAACCACTGCGCCACCAGGGAAGCCCAGATGAGTATTCTTATGATCTTGGAGTTCCTAAGCATGTTAAAAAAATAAATAAATAAAAAAAGAAAGAAAGAAATCTTTATAGAAAAAATTGATCAATCTGACTATATAAAATAATTTAAATTCTCTATTTGATATAAAAATACTGCAGATATGGTAAAAGGTAAATAACCAAATGAAATTGCATAGACCAAGGAATAACTCATATACAAAGTACTTTTACTGATCAATATTTATAACTCATATACAAAGTACTTTTACTGATCAATATTTATAACTCATATACAAAGTACTTTTACTGATCAATATTTATAAAAGAAACACACCAAAGAAAAAATAAGCAAATGATGTGTACAGGTAAATCACAGCAGCAAAAATACAAATTGCTAACTAAAAGGCATTACTAGTCATTTTCTTGATTGCAAACAACGGAAACTGACACTGGTTAGTTCCAGCAATAAAGAAATGTATAGGAAGCCTATTAGGTTAGCTCGCAGAATAAACAGAGCTGGAGAAACAGGCTTGGACAGAAACGCAGGTAGGCAGACACCAGTAAGAACTTGCCACTAGAGCAGCCAGCTGGACACTCACTGCCACCATCACTGGCACCGCCACCACTGGACCTTCTGCTGAGTATAGAGCCACTAGATTCACTAATTATCTCCAACTAAGCTTGTATCTATACACCCAGAGCCAAGGTCCAGGTGGGAGCATCTGACTGGTCTTTCTTAGGTGATCTTCCTGGGCTCTAGCTTCCAGGGGTGGGAAGGCAAATACTTTTTCCCCATCCCCTGCTCAGTTTTCATAATAGAGTTTGAATTGTCCTGCCTAATTTTGTATCCTCTTCAAAAAGGAAGTCTGTTTAGATGTTGGATGGTAGAAGACCAGAACATGTTGTTCAACTTCACTCCTACAGATAAAAGTACATTAATACGCCATCTTTTTTTCATTGTATTTGCCAATGTGAAAAAGACTGAAAAACTCAGTACTGTCTAGGGTTTGGGTAATGTGCACACCCCATTCATCGTTGACAGGATAAAACCTTTCTGGAGGTGAGCTTGACACAATAGGTGTCAAAATATGAAATTTGCATACCCTTTGGCCCAAGGTGTCAGCTTAAGGAGATAGTTGCAGGGATGGACCAAATTTACATCACGACACTACTCACTGCACTGTTGTTTCTAATTTGCGTTTCCCTAGTTTGGGGGTAAGGGGTGGGTATAGAGAGCGGAAGATTTACTATAGAATGTTGTTTGGGGTGGGTCTTAAAGAACGACCATCTGAGCGCTCCAACTAGGAATCCTTTTCCAAGCCTGTTTTGGTCAAGCTGGGAAAGGATGGCTTTGGAGCCCTTTGGGGACCAATAAGCCTGGAGTGGAATGGTAAAAGGGGCCCGATTTGGAAGAGGGTTCATATGTCTTATTAAGGATTTCAGATGTTGTTTATACTGCTGCCAAATAATCAATATGCTATACAATGGCTACCTTACTAATTATCCAGTAATGGGTAAGAGGAGCGTCTGTTGGGTTGAAGTCTATACCCTAGGGCAAGTGACAGATTGTAAGCTGACTTCCAATATGGTAAAATTAGTGTCATGACTGAGAGGTGCCAAGAGAGCCTGCGGAAGGGACACCTCCTGGAGCAGGTGACACTTATAAGACTCTAAGGATGGGGAGTGCCCAGGGAAAGGTGTCTGGCCTAGAGAATATATCTTGAGCAAAGGCTCATGGGTCTGGATCAAATTGCCTGAGAGTGTGGGGGAAGAACAAGACATTCCATAATGCTGGACTAGAAGCAGTGATTGGAGGATACTCCCATGTGAGTAACATCAGAGGGAACCGTATTTTACTGGACTTTGGTGACCAAGGAAACCAGCCTCCAATTACTGCTGAACTATAGCAACTACATTTTGGATTTCAGCTACATGCTGGTGGGAAAAGGTGGGAGTGACAACCAGGTGGTACTGGGCTAGGGGAGGGGGCAATGTTCAAAGGGGCGTGGTGAACCATAGCTTGCCCCTGCTGTGTGGTGGTGCTAAGGAGGTGCTAAGGTGCCCTAATTTCTTCAAAGCACACGATAGCCACGGGATGCTGAGTAGCTGGCTCGGACAAGCGAGGAAAATGGAAAGGAGGGCCCAGGCAATGTGGTCATATTTTGCCTAAGGCTCCAGTATAAAGAAGACGAGCAGGGTGGTAAATTTCCACTGGTCTTTGACCACTCTCCCTTTTAAAATTAAAAAAAAAGAACTCTTGTTAATACCCACTGTCTTCCAGGCATGCATGTAAAGGAAGGAATGATGTTCTGGAAAGCAGCTGTCAGGACAGTCACGTGGACAAGGTGCATTGGTGGAGAAGGCCAAGGATTGTTTGCAGCAGCTAAAAGAAAACCCCATCTCAACCAATCCCAGATCTGTCCCGGGTTTGAATTCCCCAGTTCTAATTAAAGTGACTCAATGTCTCAGTTTGGGTTCCCCTTAGATCAGAGCCTGAGACAAAGACCTGGGTGCAGATAGTCTGTTTGGGAGGTGATCCTGGAAGCAGGACTGAGGGAGTAGGAAGACTGAGACAGGGAAGTAAAGAAATCTAGAAAAGGGTGCATTATTGAACTCGTTACTATGGAGGGCAACTGGGGCTCAATCTTGCTGGAGAATCTGTGAAGAACTCTGTTGGATGCACCCCACAGTTGTCCATCCAAAGGATGGGAGGCTGGGATGTTTTTCCACCAGCTGATACTTCCCACTGGTTGTAGGTTGCCCCTGCTTAGGGGAGGGGGCTTATTAATTCCACTCCACCTACTGAGTTCCCTGGCATTAGGGAGAGTCCTCAAGCAGAAAAGCAAAGAAACAGCAGGCTTTTGAAGTGGCGGGGGTGTGTGGGGGTGTGGTGGGTGGCTGCCACACAGCAATGACTTACACAGTTTATAGCTGAGGCTGAAATTGTAGATAGGCTCAGGGCATAAGACGTGAGGGATGAAAAGCTGTTGCTATGCTCAGTTTCCTTCTAAGACAGTTTATTCATTCAACCAAACATTTATTAGAGCCATGGTCAGTGCTGGGCATCTACGGTCAGCAAAAGAGAGCTAATCTCTCTGCCTTAAGAGCTGACAGTCTTTTGAGGATTTTGAGCAAGTGTGACTGGTGCTATGGACATGAGTCCAAAATGGAGAAGTGCTAAAATAAATAAATAAATAAATAAATAAATAAAGGCAGCATCGGGAAGCAAACCTTGGGGGCTAACTCCCAAGTCAGATTGAAATCTACAGAGAGACCACAGCCCCAAGACCCTTCCCATATACTAGAAACAAGCAAGCAAGAAAACAAACCAACTTTCAGCATAATGGCTGAATATTGTGATAAAATGTTGTCAAACTGTTTGAAATTTCACCAAAAGCTCTTCCTTTCCTTGTCCCTTCCTCCGCCACAATTTCATATTTGAAAAAATTTAAACACGTCTGCAAGGTGATTTGGGGACTAGTGCAAAGAATCCACTGGGTGTCAGCATAAGGGTCCTGCTTACTACGGGGTGGGAGGTCAGAGGCAAAAGCCATTTACTTTGAAATACGGTGTAAGGTGGGATTTATGTTTTGAAAAGAGGAAAGGCTCTCCTTTCCCTGATTTCTCCGTTCTGCAGTAACCAGGACTCAGGCGAAGGGTTAGCAAAGAGGAGAATCTACAGAGAGGAGGTCATAAACCAGTGGATTTGGCAGCACAAAGATGTACTTTTTTGCACTATTTTCTTCTTTTTTAATTGAACCAACATTTAAAAATAGGATTTCCACCTTCTCTTAAAGAATCAGATGATCTGAGCCCTCATTTCTGCATGGGAACAATTGGCTGGAGCTGAGTGGCAGCCACCCCCTTTAGAAGGATGTTGATTTGCAATTTGCCAGAGTCCCTGCCATTCCTTATATTCTCCGCAACACTAAGTCACTTAAAGTAATAATAGTATGATTGAAACACCAGAATTCTTCATTCGCTGATAGGACCACCTGATATTTGTGGGTCTGTGACCTTTTGTTTAGAAGGCAAGTCGAGGGGCTTTGAAACATACTAGGGTTTGAAATGGGTAAGAGTCTACCAATCTCAAAGGAATTGAATGGAAGATTGAAGGAGAGATTGCATGCTTAACGCAATGCTTGTAACGGCGGCTATTACCAGCATCCACTAACAAGAGAGCACGCAGAAACCCTGTTAGTTTCACACTTCGTCTTACTCCCAGCGTCTAGGACCGTGCTTGGCACTAACAGTAACTGTTGAATGAATGAATGAATGAATGATGGTAGAGCTCAGGGGGGGTCTGAAAAGGAAGGTATTCTGATAATATAGTTTCACCGCGACCCCAAAGTGCCGCCTGGAAGACAAGCCTGGCCGAAACGTGCCAGGCTCTGCGATGGCGTTCGAGTGGGCAAGCAGACCATCGGGGTCCCTCGGGAGCCTGGCGGGGCTGGCTTGCCCAGGATCGGTCAGGGCCATGTCCATCACCTCTTCCAGAGTATGGTAAGGGGGCGTCCTGATTCCTGCACTTTCCCAAGGCCTCCACCATCAGATAGGTCAAGACGGAGTCCTACGCCGGGGCATCCACTACCCAGCGCTAGCCCAGCGCTAGCCCAGCGATACCCCGCGGCGCCTGGACCTTGACCACACTAGACATGGCCTCCCTCGGGCTTCACGGAGCAGTACCGCGCCCGGAGCCGCCAGTCATCGCGTCTGGCTGGGGAGGCAGCTCCGTTCCCGGAGTCAACATGGCGGCCGCGGCGGCTTCAGCGCGGGGCGGGGAGCTGGGAGGCGGGTCACGTGAGCGGCCCAGCTGGGCGGATCTCGCGCGCTCCCGCCCGCCCCGCCGGCCGCGTCTCGCTTGCTAGCTCCGCGGCGCTCTGAGGTGTGCGGGGCATCGAGACCCCCGTCCCGGTGAGGCGCGGCGCGGCGGGATGCGGCGGCGGCCGTGGCGGGGACGCGGGCCGGGCGGGCGGACGCGGTGATGAGCGTCAGCGGCCACCGCCATGTCCAAGGTAACGGCGCCCGGGCCCGGGCCGCCGGCGGCGGCAGCGGGCGGGAAGGAGAAGCGCTCCTTCAGCAAGCGGCTGTTCCGGAGCGGCCGCGCGGGCGGCGGCGGCGGCGCTGGGGGCCCCGGGCCGGCCGCGCCCTCCTCGCCCTCGTCGGCGCGCTCGGTGGGTAGCTTCATGAGCCGCGTCCTCAAGACGCTGTCCACGCTCTCGCACCTTAGCTCCGAGGGCGCCGCCCCGGACCGCGGCGGCCTCCGCAGCTGCTTCCCGCCCGGGCCCACGGCCGCGCCCACGCCGCCGCCGTGCCCGCCGCCGCCCGCCTCGCCCGCGCCGCCCGCCTGCGCCGCGGAGCCGGTGCCCGGGGTGGCGGGGCTCCGGAACCACGGCAACACGTGCTTCATGAACGCCACGCTTCAGTGCCTCAGCAACACCGAGCTCTTCGCCGAGTACCTGGCGCTCGGCCAGTACCGGGCGGGGCGGCCCGAGCCCTCGCCTGACCCCGAGCAGCCCGCGGGGCGCGGCGCGCAGGGCCAGGGTGAGGTCACCGAGCAGCTGGCGCACCTGGTGCGGGCCCTCTGGACCCTGGAGTACACCCCGCAGCACAGCCGCGACTTCAAGGTGAGCCCCTGGGGCACCCGCCTGCCCAGAGCTTCCTTCTCCGCTTCCGTCGCGGCCAGAGGACTGATGCTCTGGTTGCCTAAGGAAAGAGGAGCGGGCCTCGAGTCCGGGCAGATGGCGCTGATTGCGAGGAACAGTCATTCACTCATTCATGCATCGGGCATTTGTAAGGGCTTGCTACGTGGCGGGCCCTTTGATGGGCACAGGAGAGGGATGGGACAATGGGCAAGACCGTCTGCCATCCTGGAACTTACATTCTTGGGGGTGGGAGTGTTGAGCTTGGGTTCAAATCCTTGTTCTGCCACTTACTAGCGGTGTGACCTCGGGCAGGTTACTCTACCTCTCTGTGCCACAATTTCCTCATCTGGTACCTACCTCATAGGTGATTGTGAGCTGCTAACAAGTTGATATGTTGGGTTGAACCCTATGAAGTTACCCACTGTTGACCGTTCTGACTTACAGATTGGCATTTTTATGGCGTTCAACCTGGTATGTAAAATGCTTCCATTGTGTGCAGTGCTATGAGTATTTGCTGCCATTATTATTTTTAGTATTAAAAACTTTAACAAGTTAAAGAGGTGGTACCAGACAGTGGTTTGAAGGAAGTAAAACCTGGTGATGTGACTGTTGTGCTGGTAGGGTACGTTACATGGGTTAGGGTGACTTCTCGGAGGAGGTGATGTTCTGAGACTTGAGTAACCACAGGGAGGGCCAGCCTTGAGGAGCTCAGGGGAAAGCGGTTCCCAGGTGTAAGGCAAGTGTGGACACCTTGAGACGGGAAAGAGCCTGGTGTACTTGACCCGCAATGTAGCTCCGGGATGGGCAAACTCTTTCTGTAAAGGGCTGCATAGCAAATGTTTTAGGCTCTGCTGTTCAAGATGCAAACTCGAGGATATTAAGTAGATATGTATATAACAAGAAAAGACACATTTCTACACATTTATTATTGCCTACAATAAAAATATTATAATAATTGAGTACAATATTTTGTAATACAGGTCTACTAATGAGAAGCATGGGACTGTTTTTTTGGAGAGTACAAAGTTTAACTTAATTGGAGTTCAAAATTAATGTTCCCTGTTGTCAAATTGATTACAAGCATTCATCTCTCCAAATCATTCGTAGCTCACAGGCCGTATAGAAACAGGCAGTGGGCTAGATGTGGCCTTGGGTCCTTGTGAGTGCGTGAGAGCTGAGAGAGGAGTGTGAGTGGTGGGCTGGGGCCAGGTGGTGTAGGATCATAAATTTAGGCTGTAGTACTAAGGAAATGGGCTCTTACTCTAAGCAAAAGGGGAAGATGATTTGAGATTGTATAAGGGATACTTTTAGGTGGAAAATGGATATAGATAGAACTAAATAGAATGAAATCACACAATAAGAAAGTTAATTCCTTTTCTGTTCTCTTTCTCTCCTGATCATGCCCAAGAGAAAGTCTCAGCTTGGTGGTTAGCTTGTCTTTAACACCTCTTGCTCACTCCCCCACCTTTTTTTGTTTATTTGTTTATTTATTTTATTTATGTATTTTTTGGCTGTGTTGGGTTGCCCCTGCTGTGCACGGGCTTTCTCTAGTTGCGGCGAGCGGGGCCTACTCTTTGTTGCAGTGCGTGGGCTTCCCATTGCAGTGGCTTCTCTTGTTGTGGAGCATGGGCTCTAGGTGCACAGGCTTCAGTAGTTGCGGCACGCAGGCTCAGTAGTTGTGGCTCGCGGGCTCTTGAGCGCAGGCTCCGTAGTTGTGGCGCACGGGCTTAGTTGCTCCATGGCATGTGGGATCTTCCCGGGCCAGGGCTCGAACCCGTGTCCCTTGCATTGGCGGACAGATTCTTAACCACTGTGCCACCAGGGAAGCCCCCTTTTTTTTTTTTTTTTTTTTTTTTTAAATAGAGAATAAGCTTCAAGTTTAGAGATCTGAATAGGTAACAGTAGCTAGAATTTAATAAGGTTATGTCTTCATTGGATTTGTCTTTTCTAAAATAAATTTATTTATTTATTTTTGGCTGCGTTGGGTCTTTGTTGCTGCATGCGGGCTTTCTCTAGTTGCAGCGAGCAGGGGCTACTCTTTGTTGCGGTGCGTGGGCTTCTCTTGTTGTGAAGCACAGGCTCTAGTTGCACAGGCTTCAGTAGTTGTGGCACACAGGCTCAGTAGTTGTGGCTCGCAGGTGCGGGCTCTAGAGCACAGGTTCAGTAGTTGTGGCTCATGGGCTTAATTGCTCCGCAGCATGTGGGATCTTCCCGGACCAGGGCTCGAACCCTTTGTATTGGCAGGCGGATTCTTAACCACTGCACCACCAGGGAAGCCCTGTCTTCTGTTTATGGCAAATGGTACTGGCAGTCCATTGGTGCTATGAAGTTTCTTTCTAAAATACACTTATTTAAGTATGAGTAAATGATTTGATTAAAATATAAATTGGTCAGCTATCTAAGGGAATCAGCTTGGTTGAGGACCTACTGTCTTGCTGAGGAACAACACTGCCAAGGTCCACTCCTCTCCTTTTAATACATTTTACTTACATGTTATTTATATTTATTTATGTTCTACCCTGTTTTTCTCAAAAAGAAAAAAATGGTTGTTGTTTGATCTTGGAAATTTGAATGGAAATACTTGACTGGGATAGGGACTGGAAAAAAAGAGATTCATGTCAGAGATCTCAAAATAAGAAAGTAGGAGGGAATGGCAGCCAGCCAGCTACTATCGGTCTTTTTCTTTTTGCCTATACGTGCCTGCAGGTAGCCACAGCAGTTGCAGACTTTTCAAGGTCACAGCCTAGTGTTTTCAGTTTGGTTTTCCATTCTTTTCCAAAATGTGAAAATCAATTTCTACAGCATTTTTGTATGTGAACATTTCCATTGCTTTTTAAGAGATTGTGTTTACTTTTTTATCAATTAAAAAGCTGTAACAGAATTGGGTCAATAATTCTAGAAAAGCATGCTTTGGCAAAGTTGAACAGGTTCTTAGAGGCCTTTTTTTCCCTGAATTTTATTTTATTTATTTTTTTATACAGCAGGTTCTTATTAGTTATCCATTTGATACATATTAGTGTATATATGTCAATCCCAATCTCCCAATTCATCACACCACCACCCCTACCCTGAGGCCTTGTTTTTAAAAAATGTAATCTTCTGAACCGTTAGTAGATTTCACTTTGCATTCATTCATTCATTCACCTCCCTCTGTTGAAGGTTTATTCAGTCAGTTAGGAATGCGTTCCGCACCAGAAAGAAGCAGCCCTAATGATGGTGCCTTAAGCAATAAAGATGTTGAATTAGCTCACCTGTAAGAAGTCTGGAGGTAGGTGGTTCTAAGGTGGTGCAGTGGCTTTATGGGCCCAGCTAGGACCCAGACCATTTCTGTGTTTCCATTCTGTTGTCCTTAGCTATCAGTGGCCTTTTGTCCTTAATGTTTGTCACCTCAGGGTTTTCTACCCAGTCAAGCCAGGAAGTCATTAGGGAAATAAAAGTTCTTCCAGAAGCCCCCTCAACAGGCTTCTACTTACATCTCATTAACTATAATCATGTCGCTTGACCACCCTGGCTGCCGTGGAGGCAGGAAGGTGGTGTTTGGGTTTTCCTGCCTTAATAGAAGAGATGAGTAAAGGAGGGGATTGCCTTGTAGGCAGCCCACCAAAGTGCTTCGCCTACCACGTGCCAGGCACTGTCACGTGGGGAAGACACTGCGCCTGCCTGTGAAGCACAAAGGAAGTTGAAGCACCAGGCAAGAGGATGCACCTGTCACCACGCCCCCCTCACCTGCTGGTGATTTGATATTCGAGGCAGATACTCTTCTCTGCTCTTCTTGAGCTCACATTCAGCCTCAGAATCCTGTTGAACAGCCTGTTGATCAGCCACTACCAGTTGGCAGAGGAGATAAAACCAATTTGCCATGTTGAGATAATTTGCCTTGAGGTCTCAGAAAGCACTTAGTATGTCTTTGCATGTACTTTTATCGTCCTAAAACTTCTTTAAGTTCCTAACAATTTTGTTTGTAAGATTTTCAATTCGGATTCTAACCACATTGATTTCAGCTTTAGGAGCTTGCCAGGTAAACGGAGTTTTGGTTTTGGATGAGCTAGATGGTTGTTATGGTTGGATTTTCGTTTTCCAGAATGAAAGACGTTGACTGGTCCAATCTTGGTAAGCTTTAAGAAACTTCTCTAGCTGCCACTTATATCTTTTTCTTTTTTTGTGCAGTCCTTTTTCTCCTGCTGATAGAGTAGCGGTTGTCAACCAGGGCACTTTTGCCTCCCCTACCCCCTCACTTCTGGGGACATTTGGTGATGTCTGGAGACACATACTTGGGTGTCACAACTGGGGTGGGGTGCTACTGGCAACTAGTGGGGAGCCTCCAGGTTTGGGGCTAAGTGTCATACAACATGCAGGACAGTATCCCTCAAAAAGGATAACCCAGCCCCAAATGTCAGTAGTGCTGAGGTTAAGAAACTGTTGGAGGAATGTTTTGAACTTCCTTAGTGCAAGTTTTCCTTACTTTCCCAGCTTTTAATGGTTATCTTGTTACTTTTTCTTCTCTTTGTTTGCTGCGGCACTAGAGTAAAGGTTGGACTTTACTGGCAGGATCCTTGGATCACTGTCTTAGTAAAACTATGACAGTAAGTAAATCATTTTGAAACCTGAATGCTCAGTATGCTGTTGTAAGAGGAAATAAGCCTATTGTCCTAACTTTAACAGGATGCTAGCTTGGGTGCTCCAGGTTCGTACAGATGCTTTCTGGTTTCTAGTACTCAGTGCCCTTTTGCAGCAAGTGAAAGACGGAAGGTCATCTTTCAAGTAACAAAGATGGGTTTTATAGCAGCAGTTTTCAAACTGTGCTTCCAAAGAACGACTAGAACAGAGTGATCTACTGATAAAAGAAATGTGGGGACTCCTTTCAAATTTGCAGGAAAACAAAAAGTAATTGATGAATCAAATTTTCTCTCCCACATGTTTTTCCTTGAACTTTGGTGCCTGGTGGTGCTTATTTATTAGTGAGAGTTCTTGGGTTACAAAGGGAGTATATGTGTGTAAATGAGTAGTGGCAGACAAGCCAGCAACCAGGGGCTTCCGCTGGCTCAGTTTCACACCTTACTTTGTCATGGACTCATGCTGGGGAGCTCTGATTTTATGCTGCAGACCTATGATAAAAATTTTCCTCGTTTGTATGAAGCTGTTTAGTATGTTGACATTTCACAGTGGTTCCCAAGAAGTGATCTGATTTTAGGGTGTCCCTCAAATTAATTTGAAAAATAGGAAAAAAAATACGAAATAGTGTCGGTCACATTCAGATTTGTGATGGTATTAAATAGAAAGTATGTCTCCTCCTGGTCTGTTCTCTTGTCTGTCAAATGCTGTCAGTTCTGTTTTAGCGAAGTTCCACATCTTTGAAGAAGGGCGGTGAGAGAATCATCACATTTTAGACTTGGAAGGAGATGTGGGTGAAATGTGAGTGGTCCTCAGCCTTTCTGGATGCGGAAACTAAGGTTCACCTGCTGGCTAGAGGCTGAGGGAGCAGAACCAGAGTTCTGACCACCCCCCGCATGCCGATGCACGCACTGAGCCCTGGTTCTGAGGTCGTCTTATTAGCACAACCACTGAAGCGACAGGTCTCAACATAAAACATAAACAGGGAGGGTGGACGTGCTGAAACATGTAGCATTTTTTTCCTCTAAGTTTGCGGTGCTAAATCGTAGTGAAAATAAGGTCAGCTGCAGCTAGCTTTATACATGTGCTATTGCTCCTGAGACTTAGGCACTTTTGGAAGACTTCCTTAAAAAATTATCCTTTCAGACCATTTAAATGCATATATAAACGCATCTTTTACATTGATGGGCTTATACTCTCCATAGAGTTCTGTAACTTGCTTTCCCTTATGCCCCTATACTGGACTTGAAAATATATCACGGGTAACCATAGCTTTCATTGTTTTTTGTTAATACATCCAAGTCCACCTCATTCTTTTTAACAGTTGTATAGAAGCCCACTGATGGGTGTTTTGGTTGTATAAAATTTTTAACCATTGTAGCCAATCCTTCAACATATATCAAGTCTCCTTTTCTAAGGAGTGGGTCTTAGCTATGGCGTTGCTGAGTCAGAGGGAACGTGCATTTACACTGTGGATGCACCTCACCAGACTGCCCAGCAAAAGCCTGAGTAGGACAAGACTCTGACCCATCCATGCTGCATGCTAGGGCCTCGCTGCTGACACGTGCTTCCTCTTTCAAGTGACTGCCCTATTCTTCAGTTTTCAAACTTATTTTCTTTCACGTAGGTCAGTTTTGTTCCTCAAGGTATGCCTATTCTCCACTCTTCTTAAACGTGTATGTCTCTCTTTCCAGACATGTCCACCTGATGTGTGCAGCTTCTTATCAGGTGGTAAAGGGGACTCATGAGAAGTGCAAGAAAAGCATTGAAGAGGACTAGTTGGGGAATAAAAATACACAGGACAATTATGGACTTTCATGTTTGCTGACTTAAACCACATTTACTGAGCAATTATTGTGTATAAAGGGACTAGTTTAGGGGAGAGGGTTGGGAATAGAGGATTAAGTATGACGATTATAGGACAAAGTTCTTGCCCTCAGAGAACTTACCAGTTTTATAGGGAAATTAAAAAAAAATTGTATTGACTGGGAAAGTTCAGTGGGAGTTCAGAGAAGGGTGAAATCATTGTGAGCTGAAGTGCAAGTAGAAGATTCATTCATTCATTGTTGGCAGTTAAGCTTCTACAAATTTATGAATTTATGGAGCTCGTAACTCTATGCCACGTGCTGTGCTAGTCCTTGGGTATATGGGGTAAACCAAAAGGTATGGTAATGTAAAAAAATGGTGCCAGGTCTCGTGATCCATTCCTTCTTGGAACTTTTATTGTTACAGGGGAGGCAGATGTTAAACACACACTGGTAAATGTGAAATTTAAAATTATTAGAGCTAAGAAGGAAAAGATAAGGTGTATGAGAGAGAATGATGGGTGTGGCCAGGCAGGAGTGATAAAATGTATTCAAAAGGCTCTGCAGGGGACAGGGCTGGGGGTCCATTTGAAAGTCTGACAGGCCTTTTTCATGGCTTAGAGAGCTAGGAGGGGTGTGGGGTAGATGAGGCTGGAAAAGGAGGTCAGGTAGGCAGAGGCGGGTCCTGTAGGACCCCCTTGTAGACCAAGATTAGGGGTTTAGATTTGGTTCTAAGAGCAGTGGGGAGCTGTTGCAGGTTTTAAGCAGAGTTCTGGCATGATTTCCTTGAAATGTGAAGTGATCATTCTGAGTCTGAATAGTGACTATAGACTGGAAGCAGGGAGGCCAGTTTGGAGGTTTTGCGAAGGTGGTGGATGGGATGGAGAAGCGGATAGATTTGATATGTATCTGGAGGTAGACTCGACAGGACTTGCTGAAGGATTGATTCTGGGGAAGGCACTGAGGCAGAGGGGAGCAGCCAGAATAACGCCCTGGTGTTTGTTTTGAGCAGGAGAGTGATTACTGGTGCTGTGCACTTACTCGAGGAGCAGCAGTTCTGGGGGGGTCGGGAGTTCAGTTTCAGATGTATTAAATAGGACACTCATGAGATATCTGGTTGGCAGCTGGATAAGGAAGTCTGGAGTTCAGAAGATTGGGACTGACTAGAGATAAAGATATGGGACTCCTTGGTCTATAGGTGGTATTTAAAACTGTGACATATTGCTTGGAATGGGATTTGAAGATAAATAAGGCTTGGATAGTTAAGGGAAAGAGAGATGCCATTCCATATTGTTGGGGAAATATTCTGAGCAAAGGCACAGCCATGGCACATTGTCTAGGGTCAGGGAGGCCACTGGGCTGTCTGCTGTGTGCAGTTGATTTGCAGAAGTTTTTTTGAGGCTTGGCACTGTTGACATACCTGGCATTATTGGCTGGATGAGTCTTTGCTGTGGGGGGCTGTCCTGGTGTATTAGGATATTGAGCAGTGTCCCTGTCCTCTACCCACTAGGTGCTGGTAGTACTCCCCTGCACCCACCCCAGTCATGATAATCAAAACTGTCTCCAGACATTGCCACATGTCCCCTGGGGGGCAAGATTGCCCCTGGTTGAGAACCACTGATTTGGAGAGAAGGGCAAATAAATGTAGATGGCTGAGGAGATGAGAGGGGACAGATTATGGGTGCCCTTGAAAGTCTGTCACAACAATTTAGCCTTGAGGCTGCAATCAGTAGTGATTCAATTGAGGCTTTTTGAGCTGTGCAGACTCTGATTTGATGAAAAAAGATGTTTTAGAAAAATGGTTCTGATGGTGAGCAAAAACGAATCAGATGGAGGAGAAAGTAAGTGCGTGGAAAGGGCAGTCACAGGTGTGACATGAGGAAAAGGAGGAGGAAAGGGTGAATCCAAGAGACATTGTGGAGGACATCGTGCCATCATTAAAGAGACTCCAAGAGATGGAGAGTAAAGGAAACACCGAGGTTTCAGACCTGGGTGATGGAGAAAATAAGGGGCTATCTGACAGAGGTGGAGCAGTCCAAAAAGGGCACTAAGGGCAGAGAAGATCATGAAGATAATTTGAACATGCGGGGTTGGGGGTCATAGGATATCTAAGGAGAGTCTTAATAGTTGGAAATATGGTGCGATTTAGAACTAGCTGTGTAGACTTGGATTCAGCTGCATAGAGGTGATAATTGAATCCAGGAGCATTGAGTGTGTAGTCAGAAGCCCAAGGCCAAGCCCTTGGGGGAAACTAAAAATAAGAGGATAGGAGGAGGGAGGGACTTCTTGGACTTGTTAAAGGGGCAGAGAGATAGGCGGAAAACCAGGAAAGCAGAGTCAGGAAACCTGGCTTATTTAGGTTGACTTCCTGCTCTTAGCCCTGAGTACAGTGTAGAGCTGCAGAAACGTCAGTTTATACCCAGTAAGAGGGGCTTCCCTGGTGGTGCAGTGGTTAAGAATCTGCCTGCCAATGCAGGGGACACGGGTTCGAGCCCTGGTCTGGGAAGATCCCACATGCTGTGGAGCAACTAAGCCCGTGCGCCACAACTACTGAAGCCCGCGCGTCTAGAGCCCGTGCTCCGCAACGAGAAGCCCGCTCACCGCAACGAAGAGTAGCCCCCGCTTGCTGCAACTAGAGAACGCCCGCTCACAGCAACGAAGACCCTACGCAGCCAAAAATAAAATAAATAAATAGATAAATAAATTTTAAAAAATGCTATATACCCATTAAGAATCAAATTCAGGTTGATATATTGTAGTCATGATTCGTTAAGTCTACAGATTTATCGAGTACATTTTTGTGCTGGTCCTGTGTTGGGAGGCACTGAGCTGTGCCAGGATGACTGAGATGGTCCATGCCCTTAAGGAATGCAGGGTCTAGAAGGGAAGGCAGGGGTTAAGAAACAATTGCAGAAGGGTAGGATGAGTGCTGTGATAGAGGTATGTATAGAAGTGCTGTGTAGACCCCAGGGAGGGAAGGGAGGGTTGTGGGGGGACTGGAGTCTGGAAGGATTTGGTCGGAATCCTCTAGGTGGATAAGGGGAGAGGTGGGAAAGGCCTTTCCAGGGCAGAAAACCCATCAAGTGCAAAGGCTTAGAACCTCAAACAACTTGGCTTATTCAGAAAATTTCAAGGTCTAGTGTGGTTGGAGCAGAAGGGCAGGGTGGTGGATGGGTTGGGGAGGAGGTCACTGAGTGATGCTTTGGGCGAGGTTAGATCTCTGGCTTTGTTCTTTGGATGCCATGTCAGAGAATAGCATCTTGTGAGGGCAGCACCAAGGAATTTCAGACAGGCTTGTGGTATCATTGTCTTTTTCTTTTATTATTTTTCAAAGAATGATCACTCAGAGGCCAGGGACATTGAGGATGGGGAGGTGATGATGAGAGAGGGCAGGGGCAGAACTGGGGGGTTCAGGGAGAACAGAATATATCTTAGCCTCTTTGAGCCTGGTTACATTTGGGAAACTGAGGCAGCATAAAACTTTTCAGAGGTGCTGAATTCCACTTTAGGCATGTTGTATTTGAGGTCCCATGGTAACTCATGGAGGAAAATATTCAGTAGTGTAGGCTAGAGTTTCGGCTAGAGATTTTTATTTGTTATTAAACTCCCCTTCTGAGTTTTTAAAAATATCTTTCAAACCAGCAACATAAACTAGCACTAAATCTGTTATTTTGATTTGATCTAGTTAGGTTCTTTACACATTTGCAGGGGCAGAGCTTCAACTTGAACTCAGGGCAGTGTGATGATAACATTTATGCTCTCACTGTACTGAACACGTTGCCTTGAAGTGCCATCAGTTTACATTTTTGTACTTGTCCACATACATACATATTTTACGTAGTTGCTATTATCCTGGCCAGGCCATTTTGTATTATAATTTTTTTTCATGCAACTTACAAAACATTTTTCCATCTTTCTAAATAGTACTCATAATACTGTTTAATGTTTACTGATACATATGGTATCATATTGCTAAGTGATAATTTAATCATCCAGTCCTCTTTTTTTTTTTTTTTTTTTTTTTTTTACGGTACGCGGGCCTCTCACTGTTGTGGCCTCTCCCGTTGCGGAGCACAGGCTCCAGACGCACAGGCTCAGCGGCCATGGCTCACGGGCCCAGCTGCTCCACGGCATGTGGGATCTTACCGGACCGGGGCACGAACCCGCGTCCGCTGCATCAGCAGGAGGACTCTCAACCACTGCGCCACCAGGAAAGCCCTCCAGTCCTCTTTTATTGGGCAATTTCCCCCATACTCTTTTTTATTATAATGAACATGAATCATGTGTATAGCTTTTTGTTTTGTCATGTTATTTATTTAGGATAAGTTTCCAAACATGTTCTCAGAGCATCAGAAGCTTATGGACATCTTTTTGACTTCTTATTACAGAAATTACAGCGCTGCTAGTTTGATCATAAGCTTCACCCAGCCCAGTGAATGGTGCATGTTGGATGCTCACAAACCATTTTTGGAATGAGTTGGATTTTATAATTTAAATTTGTTATTGTCAGTTTATATTCATTCTTTGCTCATTTGTCTATTGTCATTTTTTCCAATTTTTTGTTGTGGTAAAATACACGTAACATAAAATTTACCCTTTTAGTTGCTTTTAAGTACAGCTCAGTGGCATTAAGTACCTTCACTGTTGTGCAACCATCAACCACTGTCCATTTCCAGAACTTTTTCATCATCCCAACCAGGAACTCTGTATGCATTAAGCAATCACTCCCGTCTAGTCCCTGGTAACCAGTGTTCTACTTTCTGTCTCTATGAATTTGCCTATTCTAGGTATCTCATATAAGTAGAATTACACAGTACAATACACAAAATCCTTTTGTGTCTGGTTTGTGTCATTTAGAATAATGTTTTCAATATTCATCTGTGTTGTAGTATGTTGCAGAATTTCATTTCTTTTGATGGCAGAATAATATTCCTTTATACGTATGTACTACATTTTGTTTATCCATTCATCTGTTGATGGACAACTGCATTGTTTCTGCTTTTTGGCTATTGTGAATAATGATACTATGAACATAGGCATTCAAGTATCTATGTGTGTCCCTGTTTTTAATTCTTTTGGGTCATGTAGTAATTCTGTGTTTAACTTTTTGAGAAACTGTCAAACTTTTCCACAGTGGCTGCACTATTGTACATTTCCACCAGCAATGCATGAGGGTTCCAGTTTCTCCACATCCTTGCCAGCACTCGTTATTTTCCATTTTTGTTTTCAAATAATAGCCATCCTAGCGTGTGTGGTTATTGTGGTTTTGATTTGCATTTCTCTAATGACTAATGATCATTAGTCATTAATGACTTAACTGATGTCTTGGACTATCTTTTCAAGCAGTAGGCTTATTGCCTGTTTGTATATCTTCTTTGGAGAAATGTCTATCCAAATACTTTCCTCATTTTTGAATTGGATTTTTTTGTTGTTGATGCTGAGTTATAGGAGTTCTTTATATATTCTGGATATTAATCCTTTATCAGATATATGATTAGCAAGTATTTTCTCTCATTCCGTGGGTGGTTGTTTCACTCTCTTGATGACTGTGATGAAGTCCAGTTTGTCTATTTTTCTTCTTCTGTTGTCTGTGCTTTTGGTATCATAT
Organism: Aethalodelphis obliquidens; assembly: GCF_003676395.1. NCBI lineage: Eukaryota > Metazoa > Chordata > Mammalia > Artiodactyla > Delphinidae > Aethalodelphis > Aethalodelphis obliquidens. The sequence continues at coordinate 20,583,153 of NW_020837974.1, forward strand.
CCAAGAAATCATTGCCAAATTTAATGTCATGAAGTTTTCCGTCTTTGTTTTTTACTAAAAATTTTATAGTTTTAGCTCTTATATATAGGTCTTTCATCCATTTTGAGTTAACTCTTGTATTGATGTATGGTGTAAGGTAAGGTTACAACTTCATTCTTTTGCATGTGGATATTTAGTTTTCTCAGCACTGTTGTTGAAAAGACTACTGTTCTTTCTTTGTTGAATGGTTTTGGTGCCCCTGTCAAAAATCAATTGACTGTATATGTGTGGGTTTATTTCTGGGCTCTTTATTCTATTCTATTGATCTATATGCCTGTCTTTGTTTCAGCACCACACTGTTTTGATTACTGTAGCTGTGTAGTAAGTTTTGAAATCAGAAGTTTGAGTCCTTCCAATTTGTTCTTCTTTTTCAAGATGGTTTTGTCTTTGGAGTTCCTGGAGATTCTATATGAATTTCAGAATAGGCTTTTCTTTCTGCAGAAAATGGGATTTTTATAGGGATTGCACTGAAATCTGTAGATTGTTTTGGGTAGAATTGTCATTGTAACAATATTGTCTTCCAATCCATGAACATGGAATGTCTTTTTTAATATTTATGTTGTCTTTAATTTCCTTCGCTTAAGTTTTGTAGTTTTCAATGTACAGGTTTTTCACCTCCTTTGTTAAATGATTATTCCTAAGTATTTTATTCTTTTTGATGTTATACATGGAACTGTTTTCTTAATTTCCTTTTTTGGATTGTTCATTGCTAGTGTATAGAAATGGAACTGGTTTTTGTGTGTTGATATTGTATCCTGCACTTGGCTGAATTCATCTGTTAGCTCTAACAGTTTTTTTTTGTGTGTGAGTCCTCAGAGTTTTCTACATATAAGATCATATTATCTGCAAACAGAGATAATTTTACATCTTCCTTTCCAGTTAGGATACTTCTTTTTTTTTAGATAAAGCATAGTCGGTATACAATGTTGTGTTAGTTTCTGGTGTACAGCAAAGTGATTCAGTTATATATATTCATATATATATATTCTTTTCCATTATAGTTTATTAAAAGATATTGAATATAATTCTCTGTGCTATACAGAAGGACCTTGTTGTTTATTTATTTTATATATAGTAGTTTGTATTTGCTAATCCCAAACTCTTAATTTATTCTCCCACCCTTCCCCTTTCTCGCCTAGTTCTGGCTAGAAATTCCAATATTCTGGTGAATAGAAGTGGTGAAAATGGGCATCCTTGTCTTGTTTCTTCATCTTAGGGGAAAAGCTTTCAGTGTTTCACCATTGAGTATGATGTTAGCTGTGAGCTTTTCAGATATGGTCTTTATCATGTTGAGGAAGTTTTCTTCTTTTCCTAGTTGAGTGTCTTTATCATGAAAGAATGATGAATTTTGTCAAGTGCTTTTTCTGAATTAATTGAGATGATCGTGTGGTAGTTTTCTTTCATTCTATTAATGTGGCATATTACATTGATTGATTTTCATATGTTGAACCCCTTTTCATTCCAGAAATAAATCCTACTTGGTCATGGTGTCTCTTGGGATTTTTTTTTTTCCTTGGGATTTTGAAGTTTCTTTTCTTTTTTAAAAAACTTTATAATAGCTCTTTATAGAGTGTAGATGTAAGGTAACACCTTCATTAAGCCTTGATACATTTGATATAGATACTTCTCTCAGACTCTTGCTCTTTTAGTTTTGTTAACTTTTATGTATTACAGAAGGTTTTAATGTTTTTGAACCTGTACCTTTGCCTTATTTTTTGTTATGTATAGCTGAAAAGTTAGGCTTTCATATAGGATAATTTTTCTCTTTTATTTTTTGTTAGTTTTTTCTTTTATGTTCTAAAATATTTCTCTTTCCAATAATTTGGAGTTTGGTTTAGTATAGTGCAACTGTAAAGTGGGGATTTATTTTAAGGTTTGAGATTTCCCATCTTGTATAGTACATTGAGTGGTTGAGAACCTGGACTGGGGAGCCAGACAGCCTGTGTTCCAATCCTAGCTGCAGCACTTATTAGCTATAGGTCCTTGGGCACTTAATTCTCTGGGCTTAGTTTCCTCATTTGTAAAATGGGGATAAGACTATATCTACCTCATTTGGTTGTTTTAAAAAGAAGAGAAAAACTTGGCTAAGGGACTGGCATACCGTCAGTGCTAAGTGAGTGTTAACTGGTATTGTTACCCAGCCTTGTTATCACACTGCTTATTTGTAAAAGTCTTCTCCATATTTAGAATTTTATGGTCTATTTCTGAATTGTGTGTTCTGTTTCATCAGTACTTTTATTGGTACCACATGGCATTGTTGTTGCCTGTTCTTTTCATGCTATTCTTTTTTCCCCCCACTGTGAAACATTTATTTTTCTTCTGCAATATTTTCTTCTGATTAAAACCAGTGCAGAAAAGTACTCAGTACCTTGGGTAAGAGATGAGCTATCTTGCTGTTCTTTTAAAGTTCTCCAGACAAATTTTAGAATCATTTTGTCAGGTTTCAAAAACCAATCCTGTGTGAATTTTAGTGTTAAATATCTACATTAGTTTGGGACAGATAACCATCTTTGCTGAATGTCTGCCTGTCACTGATAAAATTCATAACTTTAAACAAACCATAAACTAATAATAATGTTACAGTAAGAAAACCTGGTTGACTGATAAGTGAGGAAGAAATTGCAAGAGTTATTAAAAGAACTGCCTGTTCCCCCCAAAGATTACAGAATTGGATGGATTTATTCATACATTTTTCCAAGGATCAGATAATCCCCATGTTGTATGACTGTCAAAAGTGTAGAAAAATTTCCTCTCCAAGGCAAAAGGATTCTGTTTCCTAAACCTGTTCATGTCTGTCTCCTCCATTCCACTGCGAGGCCCTCGAGGGCAGTGAGTCTGTCTTATTCAGCATTGTTTTGTTGGAGGTGCACAATGTATTGGTCCATCTGAACTGAAGATGCCACAAGCAAGGAAGGACAGCTTGCAGACCAGCCTCAGTTGTAAATGTAGATGTGCTGATGATGGGCCACTTCTCTTGTACACATGGGTCAGACCTCACTTGAGGACTGTGATCACGCTTAGGCTTTAAGCCTTGCAAGAGGAGGAGGGAAACTGGAGATGGGTGGCATGCCTCAGTAACAGAATTTTTTGAGCATGTTGTCTGAAAATGGAATGAGATGCCTCACCTGAGTATTTTTATCTTTGGACAAGTTGAAGCAGAGCCCTGGGTAGTATTGTAAAGGAGAGTTACACACCCCATAATAGATTGGACTGGATTCAGTTTATTTCTTTCCCTTTCCTTGTCTCCTGCTCCTTTCCTCTGACTTTTGAACATATAAAAAATGTACATTTGAAGCAGAGTTGACAGTGTTTGGCAGCTTTACGTGAAGGGTGGATAAGATGAGGAGGTGAAAATAACTTCGAGGTTTTGAAACAGGGTGTCTTGGGATGGTGTTCTTCACGCCTGGAAGCACAGAATGGAAAACGATTCTGGAGGTGAGTGGATAAGTTCAGTTTTAGAGAGCTCACATAGTATTTGAACACAAGAGCCCTAGGAAAACTTGTTTGTTGTTGTTATTATATTTGTGAATGTCTCTCATATGTCAGGCAGGCACTGTGTAAAGTGAATCGTTTTAAGTTTTTGGTGAGCCATGTAGAAATGTGCCGATCTGGTCAAAATGTGGAAATCTCTCTTAAACTGATACAGATGTAGTAATAAAGATGCTTGTGCTGAGTTACAGATGCTTATCCTGAGTTAGGTGTTTTACATCTTCCTTTGTGTGGCTTGAAGTTTTTAGTTTGACTCTGCCACTTTTGTTTTGTTATTAGTGTGTGGTTTGGTGCATTTTTCCTGTCCCCATCTATACACCTGTCACAATGAGGGGCTGCTAAATAGGGCAGTGTTCTCTGTTTGTGTAGTTCCCCACAGCTGTTTCCTATAGTGAAGACTCAGGAAAACAATGACCTCATGGTTTCCACAAAAAAAGCCTTTTATATATAGTCATGGAAAAGAAATCATTGAAAACTGAGTAATTTAAAATTCTGTCCTCTGCAGCTTTTTCCTTCAAAAATATTCTTGTTTGCTCTGTTAATTGGCTGTTCCTCAAATGACCTTTTATGTTTAACAAACAACATTTTTGCAGTGGAGCACATCGGGATATCTTGTCTTTCATTTGATTGTGATCTTTCTCTATTTAGAAATCATTGTTTTCTGCCACGGACTGTGGCAGTTCCTAGAGGAATTGGCCAGTCACCCAACATCTGTTGCTTCTTCCCTCCAGTTGTTGAGCTTGGATGGTAGCAAACAGTGTGTCCACAAACAAACAGTTCACGCATTAGAAGATTGCATAGGACTGGTCAGGAAATGCCTTTGTTGCTTCTACTGTCAGGAACCTTTGTAAGCTCATCACCAGCTTAGTAAATTCTTCTTCTGTTTTTTTTTAAATTCCTTGACTTTAACTCTTGGTCTTCTCATCTTTAAGAGCAAGGCAGAGCTGTCTGATTCTCAGGAGATTTAAGAAATAATAATAATCATAATGAAAATACCATTTATTTGTGTGGAGCCAGATTATTGATTGATTGATTGATTGCGGTACGCGGGCCTCTCACTATTGTGGCCTCTCTTGTTGCAGAGCACAGGCCCAGCGGCCATGGCTCATGGGCCCAGCCGCTCCGCGGCATGTGGGATCCTCCCGGACTGGGGCCACTGTGCTACCAGGGAAGCCCCATTTATTTATTTTTAACCTTCTTTTTAAAAAATTTATTTGGCTGCGTCGGGTCTTAGTTGTGACATGTGGGATCTTTCGTTGTGGTGAGCGGTATTCTCTCTAGTTGTGGCATGCGGGCTCTAGAGTGTGCAGGCTTAGTTGCTCTGTGGCATGTGGGATCTTAGTTCCCTGACCAGGCATTGAGCCTGTGTCCCCTGCATTCAAAGGTGGATTCTTAACCATTGGACCACCAGGGAAGTCCCTGGAACCAGATCATTTACACTGTACATTCATATACAACTTTTTCATTTAATCTTCCCAACAGCCTGTGAAAGGAGCATTGCTATTCCATTTAAACGATTAGGATATAGGGCTTCAGTGCTAGTACTTGATTAGTAGCAGAGCCAGAACTCCAACCTTGCATGGTTTTTATGAGGTTAAAGGAGAAGATATAATTAAGGGTTTAGTACAGAAACTTGCACGTGGTAAGTATTCCAGAAATGGAAGGTGGTGATGAGGAAGGTGCTCATTCCAAGTCTGTGGCCGCCTGAGTACCCTTCCCCATTTCTCAACTCTGTCCTATTGGCAGTTTTTCTTGCTGCCAGAGTAGTCTTACAGCTTATCTGTAACTACATTATTTCTCTTCTCAAAAATTGCCTTTACTTTTTCTTTTATATACAAAATGTGGTATAAATTTCTTAGCTTGGCATTTAAACTTTTCCGGAAAAATAAAATAAAAAAGGCATGCATAAAACCAGCCCCATTAAAAATAATGGTTAGATTCAATAGACACACAATTACTGTTAATTTGCTCTAAATGTTACTGATGCTTATCTCATCATGGACTGGTTAAAAAAGTTCACAAACAGGCACCTACCTGTGGATCATACTTTGAAGAGCACTGCTGTGCAGCTTCCCATGGTCTGATTTTGTCTGTTTATTCCCATAGTTTCAATGAAAATGTTTTTCTGTCTTTGCTTTTCTTGTAAAATGGTAGTTAGATCTAGAGGCTTAATGAGATTCAGGTTTGAGGGTTTTTTTAAGCCCTCTTCTTCTTTTTTTTTTTTGGTAAAACTAGTTTGTGGGAGGTGTTATAAACTTCCATCAGGAAGCCTATCTTGTCTGGTCGTGTCTCTTGCAGTGTTAGTAGTCGTCAATGGTTAGTCCTTGATCCATTAGTTCAGTAAGGGTTGAAAAATGGTGATGTTTTAATTTTAAGATTCCTTTTCACTTATTAGCTGGAGAACTTCTATAGAGACTCTCGCCCTTGTCGGTTGTTTGGTTATCCCAAAGTAAATTTGGAGAAGAAAGGCAAAATAATACGTGGTGTTTTTTTCCCTTTATTTTCTGGATTTCAAAATAATTACTTGATTTCCAAATGTAGTTAGTGAGTTTTTTTTGTTGTAACTGTATGAATTAATGGATTTAAATGCATATTTGATGTGTTTCAGTCAATTACAGTTATTAACCTTATTATGCCCAACTTGTCCCTTTTTTGGCCATTGGGACAAGTTGGCTACCAAGTCCTTTTGACACAATACTGCTAGTAGTCTGTGATGTCAAACCAAAATGCCGGAAGTTAAGATTTTCAAGGCTCATCTTATATGTTTCCTGCTCCAGATCTGGAATCAGTCATTTCTTCAAGGAGCCCTAGTCCCTTTTGGTGGCAGATGGTACTAAGACACCACAGTCTGGGCATTAGGGGTGTACTTGGTTTCTCTGTGTCTAAGTAGGCAGAGCTAGGAAATGTGTGATTTGTTTTAAAGGTGTAATAAATCAATAATTCATATTGATAGTTCCATTCAGGATTTCAGGGTTTTTATTTAACCTCATTGATCTTACATCTGTTTTTCCTTTCTTCCATGCTGAAAATCCTGTTCTTAACACTAGTGTACATTCTCATTTACATTATCTCACAGTGCATTCATAAGTCTCAGAATAATCCAATACTACCACCAACAGGATGAGTATTTGAAAAAGGTTTAAGATTTATTTATTCATTTATTTATTTTTCTCCATAGGATATGTCCTACTAGGACCGTATAGTCATATTATATGTTTTAAAGTCACTTGGAATAGTTCTCAGTGTGGCTTTGTCACCAATGTGGTATACAGTTAAATTGATTTGTTTCTTTTTGCTTTTGGTTTTGAAGAGTCGTTTTTTAAAATGTAGCTTTGTTGCATAGTTATGTAAAAAATAAAATTCATTTGCCTGAAGTCAAATCTACAAAACAAGATCTGTTCAAAGAAGTCTAGTTTCTGTCTCTGATTCCTATATGCTATTCCCTTTCTCGTTAAATTTTATGATTTATTCTTTCATTGTTTTAATATAAGCAAATACATGTATTCATAATCTTCCTCTTATTCAGGTAAATAGTAGCACACCATCCGTACATGATTTTCTTCGTCTTGCTTTTTTCCTATAGATAATATGTGAGTGCTTACCATATGCCCTGCACAGGGGATTATTTTATGTATTCCTTGTAACATTGTAAGGTAGATATACATATTATTATTTCTGTTTTACAGATGAAGAAACAGAGGCATTTCTACAGACCTTTAATTCTCTGATTCCCATTATTCCCCATAGTATCTGGTCCTGTCCTTTGTGTGCTTGTTCATGAGTGAATGAATGAGCAGGACCTCACTTTTGTAACTGCTTTACTTTGAGCAACGATGGGAGCAGAGAAAGGCTGTTTTTAAACTGTAGGAAAGGAGATTCAACCTTTTCTTTGAGGTCCATAGCTCTCTATAGCTGGAGAAGAACGCATAGTAGAAAGAACCTTTTTCCTGACCAGGGGTGGTCCCAGCAATTACAAAGATACATTAACTTGGAACATTCTTTAATGTTACCCTAAAATAAGAGTCCCTTTTTGACAGTGCAGTGACAGCTTGGTAAATCTCCCTCATTTTAGAGTCTTTATTCCACTGAAGTTATGATAAAGTAGGATAGCTAAAGAAAAGACAAACTCCTTTAAAAGCAGTAGCTCATGGGAAATAGCTACTAGTTAATGATTTCAGGATTTTAATAGTGACAGGAAGGAAGGAGGGTAGCCTCATTTCCCTGCAGGCAGGAGAGAAAGAGGAGCACTGGCAGCTTTTTATCTTATATCCAGCAGGAGGAAGGGTTAGCTAGGTTGGAGGCCTGTTGGTCGTTACCCTTTGAGGCTCTGTTGTGACATCAGGCAGCTGGTTAGGCTGTAGTAACTGCCCCACCCACTTCCTGGTGATACCCAATTCTCTCTCAGACTTCAGGTTGTCAGCATCAGAGGATAGTGCTGGGAGGAGGATGGGGCAGCCAGGGTGCAGGTCTGCTCCTTTGCTTTTGAAAGTCTGTGAACCCATGAATTTTGAATTTAGTTAGAATCCTGGTATGGCTGAGATCTTGGGGTGGTCACTGAGCCTCAGTTTCCTTATTTTCCTTTTCATTGCCCTGTGGTAATGTCAGCCTCACAGACTGTGGTGTTGAATAACCACTGGTTCCTTTACACCTAAGTGGTGGAAACACTTTAGCAGGAAAAACCCACCAACCCAGCCTGTGAAAGTAAGCCTAGAACATAGGAAAGGGACCCTGGTAGGAAGAAGATGTGGAGGATCCTACACCACAGCTAAGTGCTGAAGAGAGATAAATGTGTTCCACCCCAAATTTTCTCTGGGTATGGCCTTGTGACTGTAATTGTTTTGAGCTCACCTTTCATGCATGTGTGCTGACCTCTTGAGTTGTAGACTGTTTTTGAAAGGGTGGTATTTAAATCTCCAGTGTAACAGTGCTAGAGGACTCACTGAGGCATCTGTCCCCCAGGAGGGTATCTCTCACTATGATATATTCTGTGCCATTTTGTTGTCATTGTATGATCTTTCTTTTTTTTTGTTAATATTTATTTGTTTATTTATTTATTTATGGCTGCTTTTGGAAGCCCCTGTATGATCTTTCTTGAGTAACACAGTAATAACCCATTCATCTGGCTTTTCGAGGGAGTAAGTCTTTCATATAAGTTATTTCCTAGATAATTATTTATTTAAATATCAAGTCTTTAAAAGTTTAACGTTTTTTTTTGGATAGATGGCTTGATATAGCCTATCTTACACACTCGCTTTCTCAGGGAGGGAATCCCGGGCATACTTTACGCTCTTTGGTGATTTAGAGTCTTTATTATGGGCATGATCTATTGCACTCTTCTTCTGTACTATGGAGGTTTCTTTGGGGCTAGTGGGACTATGTAGGACTTAATGAAGGGTCCTGGCTTGCTGTATTGTTTGAATTCTTATTTCTACTTTTTGTAATACTCCTTCTTGCTCCCTACAATCGTCCCTCAAGGTCCTTCCTTCGTTTTCTCTTGCTTCATCCTGTTTTACTTTATCCTGGGAGCCTGTACCTCCTACCTCCTCATTCCTGCATTTTGCAGTTTCTAATCTGCTTCTAGTTAAATAACCAGATAAATAGAATTGGCTCAAATAAGACTAAATATGCTGAGTTAGGGCCTGAGAGTCTGGCTAAATTAAGAAACTTTAGGGTTTTCCTTTTTGAGGTCAATTTTTAAGAGCTTCAAAATAAAGTATGGCCTACATACAGAAAAATGCATAACATCATTAGTGTACAGCTCAATGAATACTAAATCCTAATGTGATATTATATCACCCAGATCAAGAAATGGGTTGTCATTAGCACTTCAGAAGCTTCCTCTTTTGCCCCCTCCCAAACCCTACCCTCTCCCTTCTACCCGAAGGTAACCACTTGCCTGGCTTCTAACACCATTGATTCGTTTTGCTTGGTTTTGAGTTTTATTATGAATGAAGTAAAAGTATATGTTCTTTTTAAAGAGAGCTTTATTGGGATACAATTTACATACCATATACTTCACACATTTAAAGTGTGTGATTCAGTGGTTTTTAGTATATTCACAGAGTTGTGCCTCCATCATCACAATTTTAGACATTTTTATTATCCCCAAAGAAGCCCCATATCCATTAGCAGTCATTGTTCATTGCCCCCAACCTCCCAGTGCCAGATGTCCATTAATTTACTTCCTGTTTCTGTAGGTTTTCCTATTCTGAACATTTCATGTAAATGGAATCATACAACACGTGGCCTTTTGCATTTGGCTTCTTTCACTTAGCATGATGTTTTTCAAGGCTCATCATGTCATACCATGTATCATTCCCCTTTATGGCTGAAAAATATTCCATTATATGAATATACCATATTTTGTTTATCCATTCATTTGTTGATTGACATTTGGATTGTCTCTGCTTTTTGGCTGTTATGAGTAATGCTGCTGTAAACATTCATCTACAAATTTTTGTGTGGAAATATGTTTTTATTTCTCTTGGGTGTATACCTAGGAGTAAAATTGTAGGGTCATATGGTGACTCCATGTTTAACTTTTTGAGCAACTGTCCAACAGTTTTCCATAGCGGCTGCACCGTTTTCCTTTTCCACCAGCTGTGTGTGAGGGTTCCAGTTTCTTTCCATCCTTGTCAGCAGTTGTTATTGTCTGTCTTCTGTTATAGCCATCTTAGTGGGTGTGGAGTGGTATCTCATTGTGGTTTTTATTTGCAGTAAGGAATCTTTTGTGTCTGGTTTCTTTTGTCAAAATTCATTATGAGTAACATCTATTTGGATAAGAGTAATATGTAAAATATTGTAGAAAACTTGGAAAATATGTAAAAGTTGAATGAGGAAAATTGAAAATGTATTTTTTCCTTTTTGTGTATGCTTTAACATAATTGGGATCAAACTGTGTATACAGTTTTGCATTATGTGATTGTCTTTTCATATTGTATTAGTCATGTTTTTCACAAAAACTCTTTAGATCACTGTATGAAGGTACTGTAAACCTTTTTTTGGTTGGTTTCTGGTTGCAGTGAACATATTTTTTACATAAATCTTTCATTTTGACTATATCTTTTGGATATTTAGAAGTGAAATTCCTTGGTCATTGTTTATCTATTTTGAAGGTTCTTAAATCATATTGTTAGTTTATTTTACAGAAGGGTTGTGCCATTAGCAGTGTAAGAATGTCTGTCATACCCCACTGTTGCAAAAAAGAAACCCTTAAGTTGATAAATGGAAAAGAGCATTTTATTGTTTTATTTGCATTTTTTTGTTGACAGTGAGGTAGGACAGCTTCATCTGTTCTTTAAAGTGGGAGGATATCTATATGAGAGTAACATTTCGATAATTTAGGGAATTACTCTGTTTTGATTTCACAGATTTCTCTTGTTTGCTCTCTGTGTTTTCACACATACCCTTCCAGTTAGCTTTCACATTCTACAGGCAGATGAACAAGACCTGTACCAACTAACATTGGCTGAGATTGGGGCAGTCAGACCAGGTCTAGACTGGGAAGGTTCTAAGTTGCACTTTGCTAGGAAAAGCCTGGAGCCAGGATAAGCTGGAGGCTTGCACCTGTGCTAGTTGTCTGCTACCTGATTCTTTTTTTTTCAATTAAAAAAGAATTGATTTTTTTGGGCTGCATTGGGTCTTCGTTGCTGGGCACGGGCTTTCTCTAGTTGCGATGAATGGGGGCTACTCTCTTCGTTGTGGTGTGCAGGCTTCTCATAGTGGTGACTTCTCTTGTGGAGCTCAGGCTCTAGGCACGCAGGCTTCAGTAGTTGTGGCACGCGGGCTCAGTAGTTGTGGCTCGCAGGCTCTAGAGTGCAGGCTCAGTAGTTGTGGCACATGGGCTTAGTTGCTCTGTGGCATGTGGGATTTTCTTAGGCCAGGGCTCAAACCCATGTCCCCTGTGTTGATAGGCGGATTCCTAACCACTGTGCCACCGGGGAAGTCCCTGCTACCTGATTCTTGTGGTGAGGGTCGAAAGAACTGGTGGAGGCCAGGACTGATTGGGAGACTACACCTGTGTGCAGTTTACTAGTCTGCTTGGCTTAACTATCAAACATGCACAGTGCTGGGTGTGGAGAAGAGTGAGGCCCATGAGCAGGCCCATGACTTGAATGCTTCTTTAGCCAGTTAAAATTTATTTGGAATGCTCTGGGTTTATGGCAATATGAATGCATAATTTATAGAGAAACTTGCTGTATCTCTATCTGCTTATGAATAACATCTCTTGATTACTACTAATTGATGCTTTAGTTATCAAAATGCAATAACAGAATATTGATTCAAAGCAAGATTATTTCCAGAATACTTTGAATCCCTTTATAAAATTGTCTTTTTGGTCAAAAACATTTTAGATCTGTTTATCATCAAATTCCAATATATTCAAAATCAAGAGGATGTATACTTTGCCAGTGAACGTAAACACACTGATTATGGAAGAAGTAAATGCACGTTTGGCCTTGGAGTAGTTCAAGGCTTCATGCCTACCCCACTCCTCGTCTTTCCCACCCTCTTTCACCTCCGATGACGTGTAGGTCCCTTTCCTTCCACCCCAGAGAGGAATGACACTCAGCCAGGAACATCATTGGCCCCTGTGCTGGTGAGCAGAGCCATGTGCTGAGTTCACAAGCCAAGCCCACGTTCCCCCTCTTCTTCCCTCCACTTGATCAAGAAGCTGATGCTGCTATTCTTTTTTTCTCTTACTAGGGTTAAGCTTTCACCTCCCACCCGGCAAGCCAGGGAGGCCTTTTAAAAAGGCCCCTAATGGGTGGCTATAGGCATAAATTCTTTTCTTTCTCTTTCCCTAATTTTTCTTTGATGCTGGCTGCTGTTTCCCCCAGTTGGTAAGATCCAAAGATTGATTTGGGCTTTGGGTTTAGGAGTAATATAGGCAGAAGACTTTGATTTAAGGCTCCCTAGGTCTGTCTAGCAGAGAAAAAAATTCTTAGCATAGTGCATCCTGACTCTCGGGGATTTGGGGCCCAAACTTCAGCTAGAAATAAGGTCTGTTTTTGTTTGTTTTTGTCAGCCCTGTTTTCTTTGCATAAGATTTGGGTTCCTTGGTCAGAAATACTAGGGTGTGCTATCATAAGATCACCCTTACGTACCACTTGGTTATCATTATCAACAAATTCATTGTAGAAAACGTGGAAAATACTGAAATGTGTAAAGAAGAAAAAGAAAACTCACCCAAAATATGCTACTTTAAGATAATGACTGTTAATGTTTTGGTGTATATTTACAGGGATAAAAAACAAAAAGGTCTTTTAAAATGTTTTTTAAAAGTTTGAAATCAAGTTCATACGTAGTTTTGTTATCTTCTTTCCACTTAATTTTATTATGTATTTATTTCTTTGAATTTTCTAAAACTCTCAAACATTTGTAATGTTCCATGGTAGGAATATATAATAATTTCTTAGATATTTAGATGGCTTTTCCAGTTTTTCTGTTTCGAGTTTTAACTGCTGAAGATTATTACACTTCCTGTATGATGACCTTTTAGTCACATCAGGGCTGGGTGTTTGCTTTTTTGATTGTGTTGGTAGTTAGCCAAAATTCCCCATTTTTAAAAAAAAAAAAGCTTTTAAAAAGCATTATTTTACTACAGTTGGGAAGAATCTTAGATTGTGTAGGAAAATGTCAAGGAGACTAAAAAGAAGACACTCTTGAGTTACTTGATTGTATACATAAACACATTTTGGTGACCCAAGCTGACTTTGGAGTTGGCTAGGCTTGGCCTGTTAGAGTGCTCTGGGAGGGACGGACGGCATCAGAATCATCTCCACCAGCAGAACAGCTTGACCATTATAAGGTGAACACTCCCCTTTACATTTGTTGATGAGAGACAGATGCAGCTTTCCGAGGGATGGTGGTCGACTCTCTCTGGTTTCCTTTCTCTAGCATCCTGGGACACTCAGGCAGGTTATAGTTCTTCACATGCTGCACCTTGATTTTCTGACATAGTCTGAATTCCTCCTTATTTCTCGAATAATAACATTTCAATTAGATAAACTGCATTTTTCTTTCTGGGCCATGTTTCAGTCATAGGAAAAAATGCAAATTATAACAAAACTGATTAACGAGGATTTATTTAAAAGCAAATAAACTCCCAGAAGCCTCAGGCTTGGTGCAGCTGTAGTTCAGTCTCCAACACATGTTTTGTGTCTGCATTGAGAATGGCGTCCAGAATGAAGAACCTCAAGCCCAACAGGATCCTGAGTTCTCGAAGGGAAAAAATCATTTATTGAATGAAATGATTATGGGCAAAAATATTTTAAGGCCGTTTTAATCAGATGAGGTTGAAGAATAGAGGTAACTATAGACAAGTTACTTCACTATACTGAGCCCAAGGTTTTTTATCTGTAAATAGTGATGTTAATACTTAACAGCCTAGGGAATTTCTGGGGATTCATTTTATAGGAAATAACACCTATAAACAATTAGTATAAAGCCTGATACATTACAGGCACTCAAATATTAACTTATTGTTATTCTTTGTGTCAAGTATTTTATTCACTAGGCTTGGGGGAAATAATATTGAATAAGACATTCCTGATCACTGTCTAGTGGTGGAGACAGATGTAAGATTATATATTCTGGTGATTTGAATAAAATGTAATAACTGATATAATACAGTTAGGACAAAAGAGCCTCCCATAAGTTTTAATGCTTTTGGAACTGAAACTTCAGAGTTTTTCCGGTGTAGCATGCTCTTTCTCAGTCGCAGCTTCACATTAGAAATAGAATTGTGAAAAAAGAAAATCACATTTGACAAAAAACTAGTGATGATCAGGTCCCACCATAGACCTAATTAAATCAGCATCTCTGGGCTGCTGCCGTGCATGGTTTTTATTAAAAAAAAAAAAATTTCCCCAGGTGGTTCTAATGTGCAGCCAAGGGTCAAGAGCCAATGCTTTAGATACTTCCTTCTCTTTTTCTCTGGTGTTTTCCAGGATTATACTATACCATAGGGTAATTCCTTGCTTTTTACTTGACTTTTGAAACTTACATAACGGCAGGTGTTTAGAGTTTAAAATGCTTTTATGATCTCATTAAAGCCTCACAATGATAAATTTAGAAAAGTATTATCATCCCCATTTTGCAGAAAAGATAGCCGAAGCTCAGAAAAACTACACCTTAAGTAAAGAGTAGACTTAAACCAAGGTATTCGGAATCCAGTCTTTCTGTTTCTGTTGCATTTCTAGCAGAAACTTCCAACCACTGTTTAAATACTTAAAGGTCTTCTCTTGCTGCTGTGTTTTCTGCTGATACAGCTCTATGATCTGTTGAGAAATCTTTGCTCATTGTTCATCTGGCTGAACCACTTGTATATTTCTTTATATTTCTTCCTTTTATTCTGGCTCTAATGCTCTTGACCATACTTCCACCCTCAGCTATAATTTCTTGAAATGCAATAGCCATTTTTCAATCCTTTTTTTTACAGTTTTTTCTTTTATAAAAGAATATACCCTTTCCTATATTTTATTTCAGCAGTGAGTCCCTGCCACCAAGTCTTTGTGGTATATATAAGTTTTGTTTAATACTGAAAACTAATCTTATAACTGCAAATATCCGTTGTTGTCCAAATCTGTTTTAGTTCCTGAGTTTGGATCTTGAGAACTTGGATATAAGGGACACCTGTACTTGAGGTAACCTTTGTTCATGTCTCTGTCTGGAAGGATCAAGGAGCTCTGTATCAGAATAACTCACTTTTCCCTGTGGCCAGACATGAACACATGAACAGGTTGTGTGTGGTGTTCTCTACTATTCTTCCCGAGTTGTCTTTCCATCCTGGAAGGAAACTCCTTTCCCATTGCTTCCTTCCTCTTCTGTCTTTCTCCTCTCCCACCAGGGTCCCAGCTCCATCTTGCTGAGGAAGGAGGCGGGGGCAGTGCATTTGGGAGATGGGAGTGGAGGGCATTCCAGGCGTAGGGAAAGTGTGCGAAAGTCTGGAGGCCTTACGGTCTCTTTCAAGGGCCCATAGTTGCCATGGCTGGCTAGTACTGAGGGCCTCTCTGCCTCATATGTACTATTATGTGAACAGACCTCCCCACCAGAGGTGACAATAAAAGGAGGAAAGGCTGAATGAAGGTCACAGAGAACCCCGTTGAGTGTGGCTGTGTTCTGTACCCTGGCATGGAATTCTGTTGTATGGACACTTTATGACTGTTTTTTATGGGTCATATCTGGTTTTACAGTGTTCATCCATTTGTACCAATTTCATCCACGATGTTTTTAGTTAATTATTCTTCATCAGCTTAGGTGTCCAGAAAGTCAAATACAAGAGATGAAGCTTTTCTCAAGACAAGTGCTTATCATTCTGTTCTTTCCAGCACAGTCCAGAAACCAAGTTTCACTTTTAGATACCATCTATGAACCCAGCTGTTTTTTTTTGTTTTTTTTTAACACTTCATCTTTCTCTTAAGATGTAAATATATTGTCCTCCCAAGTTCTTCTGTTCTTTCCCAGAATCACTGAAAATAAATTCTATGTTCCTTCTGGCATAGAATCAAGGAAAGTGAGTGATGATTTGGTTTGATGAGTTTTGGCAAGCCACCTTTTCCCCAAAAGAGTAAGCCAACTCCTGATCAGTCGTGTCAGACCGGTACTGCCATGTCCATTCCCCATGGGAGGCAATCACCAATAGCCATTACTTTGTCATCTTCTTGGAGTCAGGTAAATGATGTCTTGAACCAATTACTGTCTTTTTGCTGGAGCCCAGGATTCTGCTGCTTCTGTACTAGGGCTCTGTGGAAAGAAAGAACCTCATGTCTAGTTTTATAGCTCCAGTTGGATAGATTTCATTCTTTTCCTTTTCTGGACCATGCTTCCAACTCATTTTTTTTCCCCTTTAAGGGAAAAAAAAGTTCTCTGTAGTTCTAGTCCTTAAGGTTTTATTTGAAGGGTAAGAAGAAATTTTATGAGGCTTGAAGGCCCTACAAATGTGTTAGACTTTTACTTTATAGTAACTAGATGTTAGGGATCATCCTGAATGGAAAATTAGAATGATGGTTACATTTATTTGTAATAGGATGTAAAGGATTTAAAGCAACAGATTCAGTTTAATGTTTTTACAAACCAGAATCATACCCAAATTCTATAAAATAGACACAGATGTGTAAGGTTAATTTTAAGAAGGTTCTTCTCTATTTTTCATAGAAGTGTCAAATTTAATTTCAAATGGTTTCTCACATTGTAGCAATGCTTATATTTACAGATGACATATTCTAGTGATAATCAACTTTTTAAAAAACTGCAAAAATACGGAAGTATTAATTTTAGGACATCAAATAAACCAAGATTTATTAGGAAGAAAAAATCATAAAAGACAAACCAAAGCAGTGTCAGATATGGCCCAAAAGAAAAACCAAATCACTTGCTGGGACTCTAGGGGCAGAGCTTGGGTGAAGATATGGGATGCCAGGGTCTCTGTGGTGGTCCAGTTCAACTGCTTCATTGTATGACCAGGAATCAGGTTTGGTGAGTTACCTAAGATAACCATCCGTGTGTGGCAGAGCCATGCTTGAGCCCAGGTTTCTTTTTTTTTTTGCGGTACGCGGGCCTCTCACTGTTGTGGCCTCTCCCATTGTGGAGCACAGGCTCCAGACGCGCAGGCCCAGTGGCCATGGTTCACGGGCCCAGCTGCTCCGCGGCATGTGGGATCTTCCCGGACCGGGGCACGAACCTGCGTCCCCTGCATCGGCAGGCAGACTCCCAACCACGGCGCCACCAGGGAAGACGGAGCCCAGGTTTCTTGACTCCTACTATGTTTCTTCCTTCTGTAACACACGCTAAAGGATGGTTACGAGGTTATTCTGTGTTATGGTTTCTCTGGGGAAGAAGTAAAATAAATAGTCCCTTGGGTCTCTGCAGTGGGAAGAAGTCACCGTTGTGTAGGGAAAAAGGAGCCTTTGTGTTGTGTATGTTCAGTGAGGTTTCCTTTAAAATTTCATTTAGTTTGAGATATAGTGATTTAGGGCGGGGTTGACCCAGAGCAGTTTTGGCCGTAGTTACAGAGGGTTGTAGAAGTCCTGTTGCTTGTTTAGTCGTGCCCAACAAAAATCTTGTTGAGCAGCTTCAGCACAGCACCTTTTACAGAGTGATTGGAGGATAAATGCTGGATGAGTTGACGTGATAGTGGCAGGAAGCATGAATCAGATTTAATGCAATCCTGATAAAGAACTGAATGTTGTCTCCACTCTGGTGGCCACCGTGCATAAAATATCTGCTTTGACACAAAAAGAAGCGTTTGATTTCAGCTAATTTGTTTCTTAGGATACATATACTGAGAACTACCTCTCCCTCCCCGTTGGGAGTAAATAAGGGAGAGGGTCCTGAACAGAAGCTTGTTATGCTTCTAGCATTTTGTGTGCCCCAACTATATGCCATGAGATTTGTCTTTACCCTTGCTGAACCTAAAACTTCCTCTTGGCAATTGGCCTCTGCTTCCTCCACAAAACAAACAAAGCTTCCCTGCCTTCCTGTCTATAACTTCTCTGAATCCATAACTATCCTTACCTCCTTCTCTTCTCTCTTACCTCCTGTTTAAGATAGTTCCTCTACCTCTTTTCTGAATCCTTCCTTCTCCCCTTATGGAAGAATCCTCTTTCTTCAAGTATCTCCTTTCTGTTAGCTTCTTCCCTCAGCACTAAGTCCCTCTGTCCTGTAGGTGCCCCTTCCAGAGAGTTACGGCATCTTTCTTCCTGCCTTTTATAACCAAGCTTCTTGTATGTGAAGAGTGGTCTTCTTGTAACCATTCAGTGTCAGTACCTTTTCTTCTCCTTTAGTCTCTCTGATCAGTGTCACTGAAATTGCACAGGCAGTCAATCTCTTAATTTGCAATTCCAAAGGACCCATCTCTGTGCTTGTCTTACTTGACTTTTCTGTGGTGGTTTACGTCGTTTCCATCTCCTTGGAGGTTTCTTCTCCGTCAGCTTGTGTGATGCCGCTCTCTTCTGGCTGCTACCTCTTATATTCTTCTTGGGCTTCTTTTCTGTGACTTGTCCCTTCTATAAGATTCCGCCCCAGCTGCCTCCTTTTCTCATTAAATGTTCCCTATTTCCTCTATGCTCATATGATAGGTGTATGTGCTCTGATTTAACTTTCCAGCTCAGATCTCTTTCCTGAGCACCAGATCTAACCTCACTTGAGATCCTGTAGGTACCTCAAACTCAACATGTTCAAAGCTCTGCAGTCCCCAGTCTCTTCCTCAGTTCCCGATTTCGTTATGCACCGAAGTCCGAAACTAAAAACCTTGGTGTCATCCCCGATTTCTTCTTTATATCACTCAATATAGTGTCACCAGTCATCTCTTTCTCTTCCATCCTGAATCAGCCACAGGTTTACCTGCTAGTGCTGCTGATGTTTTTTTTTTACTGATTCATTTTTCTTTGCTAGGAGGTCTCTGTCTTCTGTAGCTCACTTTCTTTTGCTCTTCATGCCAGTGGCTTTAGTTTTTGTTCTCCTAAATGAGAACATAATCATGGCTGCAAGCCAAACCTTTTCAAGATGGAGTAAGATGTCAAGTATATAAAATGCTACAGGGAGAATGAAAAAGGTGAAGACTGAGAAAGAAGAAATTAGATTTGGTGATGTGGGTGGCGTCTGACCTCTGGGGTAAGTTCTGTAGTGTAGTGAAGACTTTTCCCCACACTCACTCCGCCTTTTGTGTACCTGTTTCTGAGGTGGCACCCAAGTGGTATCCTTCAAGTCACTTGAAATCTTGTTTGTTACCAGGGTCCTTTCTCTCCCTTGTGCACTTTGTTCAGTTAGTGAGTTTTGCCAGTGACACTTGTATATTCTCATTTGCATTGCTTTGATTTTTTCCTCCTTAACTTCGAATTTTGTAGATCATCTTTTTGTTATTCACATCTAATTGATCATCATGTTGTGATGGTTCTTCTTCATAATTAAAAATGTACCCCTTCTTTTCATCTCTGTTATCATTAATTGGAAAATACAATGGACAGTTATTAGTTCTTTGGCTTACTTTGTCATTCTTCACTTTTAATACAGTTGCTCACTCTCTCCTTCGTAGCTCTCTTCTCTTGATTCTTGCCACATCTTTGATGGCCTTTTCTTAGTCTTCTTTTAGGGCCCCCTAAATATAGAAGTCCTCTGGATTCTGTCCTCTGGCTTGATCTCTCATGATCTTGTCTGGGCAGTCTTAGCCATACTCGTGATTTCAAGTGCCACCCATCTGTTGACCCCCAAACCTTTGTCCTGAGCGCAGACTCTTCTGCTGAGTGCCAGATCTGTTTTTTTTTTTTTAGTTGTTTGCCAGGTACTTCCATTTGGAGGTTCCACAGAACTTCAGAGATAGTGGATTCTAATGGGAACTCATCATCCTCTTTTCCAGACTTCTTCCTTTTTTATTTTGTCTTGATGAAGGGAACCACCAGTGGCCCATCATCCAGATAAGACACCTGAATGACATTAATGCCTCCATCCTCACTTTCCACATTCATTAGGTCACAAATCCTATTGATTCTACTGCCCCAATTTTGAAATCTCTCTCAAATTTGCCCTCACGGACTTAGTTTAGACCCTTATTGTTTCTTGCCTGATGGTTTCATTTGTCTCCTAACTGCTCTCTCTTTGTGCAGTTGTCTCCCCTCCTTTCTCCCTACTTCCAAATCCAATATTCATAGCTAAAATTTGAGTGCTTATTATATATCATTTACATGTGAAATATTTTATATGCATTCTCACTTGACCATCACACTAAACCATTATTATCCTTTTTACTTTGGAGCAGAGTAGGCCAGGCCTCACAAGTAGTGGTAGGACAGAGAGATCTGAATTCAGGCTATATGCTCCAGAGCCCATAATCTTAATTTTAATTAACCAGTTCACCTACAGCCATTCATGGCCACCCCTCTTTGCATACTCTAGTTTGGAAGCAAGTCACTGTCACAGTCTATATTCAAGGTTGTGGGGCGGGGTTGGGGGGGTTAAGATCCAACTCCTGGATTATTGACATAAATTATTCAGAATTCTTCTTTAAGGAAGATTTATCTCTTCCCACTTATTTATTCACTCAGTCATTTACCTTACATAGACTTGGTTATTTTATACTTTGGTTTATAATCAAATACTGTGATACTTATTTAACCAATTCTCATTTTTTTTCTTTTACTTTTTAAAAAATTGAGGTATAATTGACATATAACATTAGTTTCAGGTTAACAACATAATGATTTGATATTTATAACAATTCTCATTTTTAAGATGTTCAAGTTATTACCAGTTTTTTGCTATTAGTGAATGAATATCTTAGAAGTCTTGGCATGCTGTGTTGATGGTTTCCTTTACATATATTCCTAAAAGTAGGATTGTTGGGTAGGTGCATTTAAAAGTTTTTGGTACATGGGTGAGGTTTTTACATTGAGCATCTGTTTTCATATTTGCTGTCTTTCCAGGAAGTATTCTCTAACACCCTTGAGATCTTGCGTTCCTCTTTGGGATTATGAATAGTTTATGTTTAAAGCCAGGAACTCACAACTCTTCATGCTGATTTATTTACCTGTGTAGAGTATTGTGTCAAAGAATGCACTGCAATATCGAGGGAATTCCCAGCATGATGCCCAGGAGTTTCTGCTGTGGCTTTTGGACCGAGTTCATGAAGACCTCAATCATGCTGTGAAGCAGAGTGGCCAGCCTCCTCTGAAGGTAAGGGCGCGCCCTCAGGGCAGTCAGGGAGCAGTGGGTGGCTTCAGCACAGGCCACCGGTGAACCGGTGAACTAGTGAGGAGTGAGTATAGGTTCTTCTTCCAAACCTCCTCTGAGGAGTTGTTGCAGTTTGCAGTTAGTTAATATAGTAAAATTGACTAAGCTCTGGGTGAGTATAAAATTCATGGATACTTAGGGACTATTTCCTCTGTTTACCACTGTGCTGGCAGTGTCAGGTAGGAGCTTACACTCTCATGAGAGGGGACACATTTGCATGTATGACTACCTTTAGACTGACATTAAGGGATTCCATCTCGCTAAACTGTTTTTAAAGCAGAAATTTGCTTTCTATTCCAATGAGACATAGTCTGTAGATCATTGGAATGTGAATACACAATCAAAAAGGAAATGTATTGATGTCTCTGCTGTTAGGATTCGATTTGAGTGTAGGAACTGAACCCTTAGAATATACTTACTGAGAAAAAGTGATTCATTCTCAGTTTTTATTTATGTAATCTTAGTATGATGGGTAAAATGATTTATATAATGCAAATAAAGTGTTCTCCTCTCACAGCTTTAAAAATTTTTGATAATTCTTTTCTGTACCTCAAATTTTATTTTATTTTATTTATTTATTTTTATATCTTTATTGGAGTATAATTGCTTTACAATGTTGTGTTAGTTTCTGCTGTACAACAAAGTGAATCAGCCATACGTATACATATACCCCCATATCCCCTCCTTCTTGAGCCTCCCTCCCACCCTCCCCATCCCACCTCTCTAGGTGGTCACAAAGCACTGAGCTGATCTCCCTGTGCTATGCGGCAGCTTCCCACTAGCTATCTATTTTACATTTGGTAGTGTATATATGTCAGTGCTACTCTCTTACTTCGTCCCAGCTTCCCCTTCCCCCCACCCCCGTGTCCTCAAATCCGTTCTCTATGTCTGCATCTTTATTCCTGCCCTGCCACTAGGTTCATCAGTACCACTTTTTTAGATTCCATATATATTTGTTAGCATACGGTAGTTGTTTTTCTCTTTCTGACTTACTTCACTCTGTATGACACTCTAGGTCCATCCATCTCTTTACAAATAACTCAATTTTGTTCCTCTTTATGGCTGAGTAATATTCCATTGTGTATATGTGCCACATCTTCTGTATCCATTCATCTGTCGATGGACATTTAGGTTGCTTCCATGTCCTGGCGATTGTAAATAGTGCTGCAGTGAACATTGTATATACCTCAAGTTTTAAATTTCTAGTTTTGGTAAGTTGTTGAAGTATTCTGATTCAGGGTCCTTTGTGCCTGAACATTCTGTACTCTCATATGACTATATGCTTGCGGCTGACTTTCCCACCAGATTGAGACGTACTCAAGGGCAGGCACTGTGTCTCATTATCTTTGTATCTTAATGCCCTTTGCATTGCTCTCTGCACGTGGTAGCTGATGCTCAGTAACTGTAAGGGGGAGGGACATGAAAAGGTTAAGTAAAATGTGAAGTAGAAATATTAGGCCCAGATAAGCAGCAGAGGTAATACTTGCCAGACAAAACATTCTCTTTAGGCAGGGGAGGAATGGGCACTTCTGAATAGTTGGGATTACTTCCTGGAAGAGGTTGGAGGGGGCCCTTTGAGAGTTGGAGGGGGATTGGAGCGCTCTGGGGAAGGACTGCCCGACTGCCTGGATGGGGTGGAGAGACGGATAAGCACTGTGTCTGGGAGAGCCTGTGAGGCGATGAGTCCATGTGATCCACACCCCGGCATCTGTGTTCTGGTCCCTTTAGCAGATGTCTTTCCCTGAAACATCTGGATCTGATGCAGATCTTGGAAAGGAGGTCAAGGACATCTGTGACATTTTTAGGCTCATCTTTAATCAAGAGCTGGCACTTTTAGTCTGTGAAATTGTACTTTATTTTTTTTTAGCCACCATCAGAGACTGATATGATGCCCGAGGGACCATCTTTTCCTGTCTGTAGCACTTTCGTACAAGAACTTTTTCAAGCCCAGTACAGGTACGAGCAAATTAAAATTTCCCTTATGTTGTGTGCTTATGTAGTTCTAGGTGATCTTAATGTGAGTGTCTTACATTTTTATTTTTGCAGATCTTCTTTGACATGTCCTCATTGCCAGAAGCAGAGCAACACTTTTGATCCTTTCCTCTGCATTTCTTTGCCAATTCCACTACCCCACACAAGGTAAGAACAGAGTTAATAAAATTAAGACTATATTCCTATATGTTCCTTTTCCTCCTAGGCTCCTGTTGGGGCTTCTTGCATATTTAAACAAGTAATAGGCTTAGTGATAAATTGAATACAGGCATTGTTAAGGCCTTATAGAAATTTATAAATGCCTTTCTGAGTTTGCAGGGTGAGCAGGTGCATGGGGCAAGCAAGTCTTTTTGGTTGGTCTGGTTGTAGTCTGTTCCGCGTATAGGTCATCCATCTATAGTATTGGGGCCGGAGAAGGTTGCTGAATGCCTTCTAGAGCCTCTAGAGACCTTACGTTCCACTTTGAATTAGCTGCTTTATTTGAACTGTTCCTTGAAATTTCTAGGAGTTACGCTGTTATAAAGAAAATACAAAGCACAGAACCAAGTATTGATATGCTGTATTTTTGTTGTGCTGCCTTTATTATTATGCTGTATTGCCTTTTCCAAAGAGTTCTTGATTGTTGTTTGATAGTTCTACTTAGGTCCAATTAAAGGTGTGGGTTAGCTTTAGTTTTGTTGATTCCAGGTCAGGGTTGTCCTGCTTCTATATTTTAGTTGAAGTAAGTGACTAATAAGAATATCTGACTTTGATCTGTACAGGCCTCTGTATGTCACTGTAGTGTATCAAGGGAAATGTTCTCACTGCATGCGGATTGGTGTGGCCGTGCCTCTGTCTGGGACTGTCGCCAGACTTCGGGAAGCAGTGTCTATGGAAACAAAGATCCCCACTGATCAGGTAATAAGCTTGCTAAGACCGATTACACACGGGTCACAAAAGTGTTGCTTTCTTTTCTTCTGGAATTTTGTAACAGTTCTCAGCCAAACATGGTTGGAGAGAAATTTAAAACCAGTTGTTTCTAGTGTTGAGGGAAAAAATGAAAAATTAGGATCCAAAGGAGAAAAATACACACAAAAACTTCTCATGCTTCATTTAATTGTATATATATATTTAAAAGGAAAAGCTATGACTTTACACCAAGACCTTCTTTCAGCTTTGTTTATAAAGTATAATTAGTTAACACCTCTTAAGTCATTCTGTGGGTGCTCATGTGGGCAATAGGAAGAGCATCCTGTGGTATTTGAAGGTCAGAGAGGCTTAGAAAACTCAACCAGTGGCTCTTGAAAATCCCTTCCCATTATGGTGATGAGAATGGGCCTATTTCTAGTACAGTACATATAGGTACTCAGTTTGGTTTATTTTCTGATTAAAGCTAGGCTAGAGTCTCTTACCTTGTTTAGAGAAGAGAAAGGAAAGTTGTATCTCCTCCCTTTCTTTTTTGGGTAAATTTTTGATAAGTAGTTATATTGACCGAAAATAATTTTGGCCTGTTTGTGACTTGACATACTTTTGCATACTCTTTTACTCAATTCACTGTTGGGGTTTTATTTGGAAAAAAATTCCCTATTTAAAATTTACCAAGGAAAGAGGATCCAGTGGCTGAATAGTTTTCCCTAGATAACTTCTGGAAGCTGCTGTGTAATCATGTGACTAATAAAGGTGTTTTGTACTTTGGCCTCCTGTGACCTCATTTGAGAAGTTACCACAGTAAAACAAAAACAACCAGCAGTGTTGCCCTGATATAGCAAATATCTCATATTTTCATAGGCCAAGTACTGGCAGATTGATAAAATGTTCACATTTTTCCTTACTTTGAGGTGCTCATTGATTTATTTACTTATTTATTTATTTTAAATTCAAGGTGAGGGAAATGACAGAAAGAGGGAGGCTTAGGTGTGTGTCGAGGCAGATCTGTCTGTATCTTTAAATCTTCCAGTGCTGTCTGGCTCTTTTTGCATTGTTTAAATGAGTGATGTAATTACAAGTTTGTTTTTGACCTCAGCTTGCTGGAGAAAGTGAATTATACTTGCATGTTCACCTTCAGGAAAACAATACGGTCATTAAAATCATTAGAAGAAAAAAGGGCCAGAAATATTTTTCTTGGACTGTTTGTGGAATATGCCACCAAGCTCCTTTCACCTCATCAACTCATAGTATGTTTGTGATAGTAGAGGGGACCTTAGGGGTCCAGTCCAACCCCCTCATTTGAAGGAGGCCCAGAGAAACCATGTGACTTGTTCAAGATCACAGGGCTGGTTGGCGGTGGCAGGCCAGAATTGGAACTTCTTCAAGCTCAGTCCAGTGCTTTTTCACTAGAGGGTGCTGCTGAGCACGTAATGAGGTCTCTAAATGTCTCCATTGTCTTTTTCCCCATCTTTTGTTTTTCTTTCATTACAAAATACTCAACCATTTCAGAAACTTAACTTAGAAGTGAAAGTATCTTGTACTAAGTATCTTAAGAACTAAGGGTTACTAACTTTAATACTGTGTTGTATATTCATTCATATTTTTTCCTGTGCATGTACTATATTAATATTTTATGAAAATGGAACAATGTAGTCACATTTTTCTTTCCCTACTTTTAATATTTACTTAGGAGATCTTTCCACGTTAGTGCAAATATATGCAGCTCATTCTTTGGAAGCGCTTTATAATTCCAGTAGAACTATAGTATAGTTAACTAGTTCCTTTTGTTGGACGTTTGAGTTGATTTCATTTTTTTTCCAACACAAATGTCCATGATTATTTGACATTTTTTAATCTGAAAAGAAGAAAATTTAATGGTAGGAGAAAGTCTCGGAGTCAGATGTGGACTCTATCCTCGCTACAAGGCTGAGTAGTTGTATAACCTTAGGCAAGTCACTCCGTCTCTCTTTAGTTTCTTCCCCCTGTGAAAGAAGGGCCTTAGACTTTGTATCTGCTGAGTCTCTCCACCAAAACTTAGAGGAAACTCTGGATTTAGTGCCACAGCACTCTGAAATCAGAGTATTATTATACAATCATACAGTTGTTATACAATCATAGAAGATATTGTGCTTCCAAGACTCTCTTATTAAAGGCAAATCACATCGGCTTGATGAGGTGTTTCCAAGCCCTCAGATCACTGCGGTCCTGCTGGTCTGGAGACGTTCACAGCTGGATTGGGAGATCAATTCATATTGACTTTCCAGTTATCCAACTATTTACATTTTTCCCATTTTTAGATTGTGTTAACAGAAATGTACTATGATGGGTTCCATCGTTCCTTTTGTGACACAGACGACCTGGAAACAGTCCATGAAAGCGACTGCATTTTTGCCTTTGAGACTCCAGAAATATTTAGGCCTGAAGGAATTCTCAGTCAAAGAGGTAAATGAGTATCTGTTTCCATAATACCACCTGGGTTTGCAGGTCTAACAAATGTCTACCCTCTTAGATTATATGATGGTATAATTTTTTTAAGTTGTGGTAAAATACACATAACACATCTTTTTATGATGGTATAAATTTTAGGTAACATATTTCCCTGGCAGAAGGCAGTTCTTGGGAAAAACTTTGTTCCTGGCCTTAGTGTTCTTCAAGATCCTAGGGCTTCTATTCTGTTTGCTGTACTCCAGTGGTTGTCAAAACATCAGTGTCTCCTGGGAACTGATTAGAAATGCAAATTCTTAGGTGCCACTCGAGACCTGCTGAACAGAAACGCTGGGGGCAGAGCCCAGCAATCTGTTTTTTACAGGTGATTCTGATGCATGTGAAAGTTTGAGAACCGCTGCTCTACCCAGTCTTGCCAGTATTTTCTACTGGTGATTTTTAGAGCTAAACTCTCCACTAGCCCCCACTTTTCTTCTGGTTCCATTCCCTGACTTCCAGCTGTCCACTGGAAACTCTATTTATAGTCCTGCAGGTATCTTACACTGAGCGTTTCTTTCTTAGCTCCTCTTGCGTTTCTTCTGTGAAATGCGGCATCACCATCCTTCTCTTCACCCAAGCTGGACCCAAACACTTCTCCCTCAGATTTTGACTTAAATTCACAACTGAAGTTTTCCTCTGCATTCTACTGCGACTGACACAGTGCAGACCAGTCTCACCTGGGCTTTTCTAGTAGCTTCTTTATCCCTGGGCTTTCTCCCGTTCAGTTATTTCTTCACAGCACCACCAGACTTATTCTGACGTACAGTTCTGACCACGTTACGTGCTTATTGATTTACCAGTGCTTCCCTTTTGTCTGCGATTAAATCTGAATACCTGGGAAGAATGCATGGCCCCTCACGATTTGGTCCTTGCCTTTTTTTCAGCCTCTACTATATTCTATTTTCTTCCCCATGTACCCTATCCAAGTTACTCTTTATTTCTGGAACATGCCACATGCTTTTATACTTTCCCTACTGTTCGCTTTGCTAAAAATTCATTTCTCCAGCTCCTGTCTCATTAGCTCCTACTTTGTCTCCCCTAAGGATACCTCCCAATCTCCCCATCCCACCCAGTCCTAAGCAGTCGTTATTCTACTTTCTGTCTCTATAGATTTCCCTAGTCTAGACTTCGATATGAATGGAATCATATAATAAGTGGCCTTTTGTGACTTGTTTCTTTGACTTAGCCTAGTGTTTCAAGGTTCATCCACATTGTAGCATGTATCAGTCCTTCATTCCTTTTTACGGCTGAGTATTATTCCATTATATGTATATACCACATTTTGTTTATCCATTCATCTGTTGATGGACATTTGAGTTGTTTCCACCTTTTGGCTATTATGAAATACTGCTGCTATGACCATTCATGTACAAGTATTTGTTTGAATACCTATTTTCAGTTCCTTTGTAGGTATGTACCTAGGAGTGGAAGTGCTGGGTCATATGGTAATTCTATGTTTAACTTTCTGAGGAGTTGCCAGACTGTTTTCCATAGCAACTGCATCATTTTTCATTCCCACCAACAATATATGAGGGTTATAATTTCTCCACATTCTTGCCAATGTTTGTTATTTTCTGTCTTTTTGATTATAGCCATCCTAGTGGGTGCAAAGTGGTATGTCATTGTGATTTTTATTTGCATTTTCCTAATGACAGATCATGTTGATCATCTTTTCATGTGGGTTTTGGCCATTTGTGTATCTTCTTTAGAGAAATGTCTATTCAAGTCCTTTACCTGCTTCAAAATTGTGTTGCTTGTCTTTTTGTTTTTGAGTTGTAAGAGTTCTTTATATCTGCTGGATACTAGACCTGTGTCAGATATATGACTTGCAAATATTTTCTCTCATTCTGTGGGCTATCTTTTTACTTCCTTGGTAGTGTTTTTTGATGCATAGAAGTTCTTAATTTTATGAAGTCATATCCAAGAATCCACCACCAAATCCAAGGCCATGAGGTTTACCTGTGTTTTCTTCTAAGAGTTTTATAGTTTTAGCTCTTACATTTGGGTCTTTGACTCATTTTGAGTTAATCTTTGTGTGTGGTGTGAAGTAGGAGTTCAACTCCATTCTTTTGCATGTGCATATTCAGTAGTCCCAGCACCGTTGTTGAAGAGATTATTCTTTCCTCATTGAATGGCCTTGGTACCCCTGTTGAAAGTTCTTATTTTAGTTCCTCTTTTCCTTCACCCCTACTTCTGGAGGTCTCTGGTGCCTCTAGTCTCTGAACCTTTGGTAATTCTGTATTTTGGGTTGGTCGGCTTTCTGCACTGCCAGCTTAGGATTCAGTTTTCTCTGGTCTACTCATATTCACATTATTATTTTTTTGAGTCTTATTTCAGTTGTCATTCTTTGACTTGGGAGCTTTTTTGTTTATTTTCTAGTTGTTGTGTTTTCAGACATGTGCTTTTGTTTGTTTAAATTGTTTTCTAATTTTAGTTGCATTATAGTAAACAATAGCCAATCATCACCTTGTCCAGAAAACCTTTCCTCACTTCCCCCACCCCAGACTGGCTGACTGACTTCTGCTCTCCTGTGTTCCAGTGTAGCTTCTGCTCATCTCTGACACTGGCACGTTGTATGGAAATGCTCTGTTCTCTATCCTTCCTACCAAACTGTGAAATTCTCTGCAGTTGGGACTACACTTTGCTTTATCTTTCTGCACCTAGCAGTTTAGTGTACTTCGTAATACACAGCGAGAGCCCAGTTAACGTTTGTTTAACTGAAAATTTCCCCCAGTCCCCCTTCATACCCCAATTGCTTACGGTTAACACTAAGTTTCTATTTATAAATGAATTTGGTGAGGTCCAAGGTTATATAGTCTAGCCAGAGAGCGCCTTTGTTGGAAGAATATACCACTAGTGAATATGCGTAAGCCTCTGTTCTTCACAAAGGCCTCATCAGTATTTTGTTGGTGCATATGAGGCTACTGTCTTCCCCAGTTCACCGGTGAGGGAGCTGAGACTTAGAGAGGTTAGGTCCCGGGCCCCGGTCACACAGTGGGTAGTGACGGGCCTGGACTATGAATGCGGAGCTTGACTTCTGAGCAGTTGAGTGGTATCCTCTCATCTCATTGGGAATCCTGATCACTTTTAGCAGAACTGGTCTTCCCAGCCTTACTTCTGCCAAGAACCTGGGAAATGAGCCTGTTAATTGTCTCAGATCCAGACTTCTATTTATTTTTCTCATACCAAAGTTTAAGGTGGTTGTGAAGTGAAATCTGCTGCTCTTTTGTGATTTCTCTATGGTATTTAAGCTTAAAAAGTTTTCTTCCCTCTAATAGCTTGGTGAAGGTTCAGTTCTTCCTTATTTCTAGTTTCTGTGTTCTCGTTTCTAAACTCTAATTAATCTGGAATTTATTTGAGTATTAACTCTGTATGTTAATAGGTTCAGCAAATCTCCTGTTGCTGGATATTTAGGTTATTGCTGGAGTTTTGCTACGGATACTTTTGTGTAAACCACCTTTTATTTTATTCCCCTTTTGGTGATATTGTTATTATTTCTTTGGTGTGGTAGTGGTGGAGGGCTTCTTCTGTTCTCCAGTTTGGGGTATCATTTCCTTAGGCTATACTTCCGAAGGATTAAAGAAATGATCAATTATTTAGTCAAGCATTTATTGAGTTCCTACTAAGTGCAGGACCTTGTGCTAGGTGCTGAATTGCTAAGTACCTCTGATTGACAGATAGCTCTGCTTTGGGGCATGTCTGAAGACCTGGTTTTTAGCAACCAGCACTGTGCCTGTCAAACATATATTTTTGTTCACTTTATTGTAGGTCAATCCAGGCTAGTTGATTGTATTAAAGTTCCGTAATGGCTGTGAGTTTCTTATAAGTCTGGGTCTAAAGTGGGGAAAAGAAGCTGCTATTGGAATATTGAAGATCATTCTACATGTACTAGTCTTTGTTTTTTATTAAAATTTTTTTATTTGGTTGCTGCTTGTATGGTCTCACTTTAAGTTTGTCTTGGTGGGTCATCTCTGCAAACTTGCCATTCTAAAACTAATATTCATTGAAGTGAAGAGTTTTAATTTTCAGTTTTTAAGGTAGTAGGTAGGTAGGGCGAGTTTAAATGAAATAATGGATGCAAAAAATTTTCTTATGACTAGATGAGTAATCTCAAAGTAGGTCATTTGTTCCTTTTTTCAATTGCAGCTTAAATAACATAATGACAACTTCTTAATTTCTCTAATGGGTAAATTTTTTGTAATGAAAGAATAAAAAATTTTGAAGAGCTAAAGTAAGTTTTCATTTTGTTTTAGGAATCCACTTAAACAACAACCTAAACCACTTGAAATTTGGCTTGGATCATTATAGACTGTCTTCTTCTACACAAGCAGCAGCAAAGCAGGGGAGAGCGGACTTAACCCCCACGACAGCAGGAAGCGACAAGATTGTTCTGTTAGTGTGTAACCGAGCCTGCACTGGGCAGCAAGGGAAAAGGTGAAGACCAGCTTATTTTCCAATAAATATTGAGACTTTAAAAGTCTAATATTTTCAAATGTTTTAAAAAGTAGGGATTAAAAAAAATCCTTACTTTTAGTAGTTAATTGTTGATTCTGATATTTAGAAAGAGCATGTGTGTAAATTGACCTGATTTGAGGGGTTGGGAGGGGGAGAAGATAAAATTAGGATGATAAGATCTGAGTTAGAATGGCTCCCAAGCTCATGTAGTTTTTAAAGGCACATTTCTCTTGTATATTTTCAGCTCAAGATCCTCCTGGGTATCTAGACCTATAGACCTATATCCAGCTACTTTCTTTACAGCATTTTTTCTTCTATTAATTCTTAACAAATCTACTTGGATGGCACGTGCACCTCAGTCTTGTGTTCCAAACTGAACTCATTGTGTTTCCCTATAAACCTGACCCTCCAGTATTTCCTGGCTTGGCAAATGGCACCAGTATTCATTCAGCTGCATGTAGTCAGACATTTGGGAGTTAGAAATCTCTCTCAAATCTGTTTCCTTCTGTAAGAATTTATGGGAGTTACTTTTTTTTTTTTCTAAACATCTTTATTGGAGTATACTTGCTTTACAATGTTATGTTAGTTTCTGTATGGGAGTTACTTTTAAAGTAACTTTATCACCATAGTAATGTAACTTGAGTAATAACAAGATATGGATGTGTCTCAGGGAGGAAGGATACTGTGTTTCTAATATTTGTCAGAGTAGCATTTATATAAACTTTTTAAAATGTTGCTTTGAAATAAGTTTCTTATTTAAGAATAGTAAATAATGTAAAAGCAAAATGTGTTGATTTGTATGTTTATGATGTTCATTAGCAGCTCCTTTAGTGTTTACAGTGTGTTGGCCACTATTCTGAACACTAGGGATACAGCAGGATCTGTGTGTTCTCATGGAGCTTGCATCCTAGTTAGGACAGAGCCACTAAAGACAAGTAAACACATTTAACTTCAGACAGTCGTTGTCACTTTGAAGATGTTAAAATATGCGGGTGTGATAGAACGTGCTGGTGGGGTCTCTAGCAAAACTGTATTAGAGAGGGAGGCGAGGGGGGCCTCCCTGAGGACGCAGCAGCTGGGCTGAGCCAAGTGGGAAGGTGCGAACTGTGTGAGCCTCTTGGGAAGGGATCCCGTGAAGAGGGGACATCGAGTACAAAGATGCTGAGATTATGGCTGAGTAATATTCTATTGTGTATATGTACCACATCTTTATCCAGTCCTCTGCTGATGGACGTTTAGGGTGCTTCCACGTCTTGATTCCTGTAAATAGTGCTGCTGTGAACATTGGGGTGCAGGTATCTTTTCGGATTATGGTTTTCTCTGGATATTACCGGGGGAAAGGGGGCAAGGGATAAATTGGGAGATTGGGATTGACATATACATACTACTATATATAAAATAGTTAACCAATGAGGACCTACTTGTATAGCACGGGGAATTCTACTCAGTACTCTGTAATCCCCTATGTGGGAAAAGAATCTAAAAAAGAGTGGATATATGTATAACTGATTCACTTTGCTGTACACCTGAAACTAACACAACATTGTAAATCAACTATACTCCAATGAAAATTAAAAAGAAAAAAAGTTGCTGAGATTAGAAGGAGCTTGACATGTTTAAGGGACAGAAGAAAAGGCAGCTCATCGTATTTATATAAAATAAAGAAATTATGAAATCCCTTTCATGATGCTAGTCTCTTAAAAGTGAGGGCATTGTCGTGTGAAAAATATGGCTACTGATTTACACATCGTGCTTGTAACTTATTTCGCGTCACAGTTGTCTTTAGGAAGGTAGGCTCACTCTTGAGTACTACTGTGAGTAAACTGGTACTTGTTAGGAGCAGGTTTCTTGGTGACCTTAGCACCCCTGCTTTGGCCTGAGTCAGGGTTTATCTGTTTGTTTATTCACTTGTTCTTTCATTCATTCAGCATCTACTGTTGTCTAGGTATGGCTGTTTGGGCTAGGAAGATAAGTCGGTCACAGTTCCTGCTGTCAGGTAACACAGTCTGTTGGTGGAGGCAGCAGAATAAGCAGGCAGTATTTGTAGTGCAGCCGAACTCAGGGAACAGATCAACAGGGTGCCAGTGGCTCCTTCTGCGGACGAGTAGGAAATAGCTTAAACGAAGAGTGAGAAGGGTAGTCCAGACTGAGGGAATTGGCTGTACGTTGGCGGTGTGAGTCGGACGCATTCAGAGCACAGTATGCAGGTCTGAATGGCTGGGGCTTGGGTGAGAGTTAAGGCTAGGCCAGTGCTCCTCCACGTTGGCTGCATATTCGAATCACCTGGGGAGCTCCTCAAACAGCCTTAGTGCTCCAGCCACAGACCCGAGGGATTGCAGCAGAATCTCGGGGGAATCATTGTGTTTTAAAGTTCCCTCGCTGATTTCAGCCTGCAGCCACTGCTGAGAACCATGGCTCTGCCTCTGATTCTCTAACACCTGTGAGCTCAGCACTGGATAGGAAACCTGGCAGGGGCCATGTGACTTCTGCCCTAGGCTAGGAGCTGACTTCTAGTGTCAGTCACTTGCCAGTGCCTTCCTTGTTGTCAGGCCACCCAGATGTGGCTGCCTGCCTGCTAGACCTTCCAGCCCTGTCTTTTCCTCTGGCACCTAACCCCTTATATGTTTGACCCATGCTGCTTGCTAGACCCGTGTCCACTCCCACCTGCTTTCCTCCCCATATCCACTAATCCTGTCATCTTATTACCTGGCACCATACTCTATTAGAAGCCATTTTGGTGTATGAGTTGTTAAATTTCATTTAGAAATCTCAGTTTCCCTTCTGACTGTTTCATCCACTTATGAGAGTATTAAATTTCCTGTTTGTTTTATTTTGAGAACTGTCCTAAAACTAATTGTATTGTGATTCCATTTAAAAAGGTCATGAATAAGGAGTTACAGTATTAAAGGAATTGTCATACTTTTTAAAGTGATTATAATATTTATGTGTGCTAGATTTGGACTACCTTTTGTGCTGCACTTAGAGAAGACAATAGCATGGGACCTTCTGCAGAGGGAAATCTTGGAGAAGATGAAGTATTTCTTGAGGCCCACAGTTGGCATTCAGGTGTGTAAGCCTTTTGGTACTCCAGCATAGCATGTGTGTACCCAGTGAAGAAAGTCATTACAGTGAGATTGGAAGTTCAGACCTTTGCCCTTAGGGAAGACCAGACACTGAGCTGGAATGCTGGGGAGCCCTGGAGAAAAGCTGCGTAGTAAAATCTGCTGTGTTCAGGTTTTCCAGAATGAGGACTGTCCCTCATTTTATGAAGGGAGCTGACCACTGCACGGTTTTCCATGCACTGCCAGGTGTTCCTTTATAATGTTTGTCTAATAAAGTTTAGCACGTGATCGGCTTGGAGAGATTTTGTAGACTATCTATATATTTTCAAAATTATGATTTCTTTGTTAAGGTATCCGTGGAAAACTTATATTAATGTTCAGCTAAAGTAACATATTACTTGTCTTGCGTAACATATTTGATATGTTAATTGCATTTGGGGCAATCATACTTAAAGTGTATTAGAGTGGCTCAACAGCCTCCCAGAATGTTGTAGAGAAGCATTTTGCAAAACAGTTTGCTCTCGCTCTAATCTGTTTTGGAAATGCCCCGGTGAACCACATGCCCTCGAAGAGAAACTCAGCCTGATTTACCTTTGCCATTTGTTGCAGGTGTGTCCATTCAGTTTGCGAGTGGTCAGTGTTGTGGGAATAACATACTTGCTGCCCCAGGAGGAGCAGCCCCTGTGCCACCCAACAGTAGAAAGGTAAAAAAAAAAAAAATCACCTTCTAGACTTTCATATATGTTTGTGTGTAATTTCTAGTGATGTCTGATGTAATTTCCACGTTAAGTGTGGTGGGTCCTCCAGGCTCACTTAGAAAGTAAACACTTATTTTAATTTTGATTCATATTTGAGTAGGGTATGTTTTATGATCTTTTTTGGAATCGGGAAAGCCTAGAGTACTAAGTAAATTGATTGGTCTCAGGACCGCAGATGAATTGCACTTTCATATTCATCAAGATAAAAGTTTTCCAAAGTAGGATTCTAATCATAACACTTTCCTTCTTGAAATCCTTAAATGGTAACCCGTGGCCTCAAAGATAAAGCCCAGTTTCCACAGTATGTGAAGTTCTCCACAGTTTGAACCCTGACTACTTCCCTTCTGTCAGGCCTCTTTCTTCTCCCCACTATATTAAACATTCAGCAGCATCAAAGTACTGAGGGTTGTTTGAATGCACAATATGGTTTTATGTGTGCCTTTGCACGTGTAGTTTCCTCTGTTGATAATTCATTCCTTTTGAGCCTCTCTTCACACTGTCCCTCCTCTCCCCCTTAGAATTATCTTCTCCCCTCTGCTATCTCTGTGCTTTAACATACTTCTGTTATTAATAAAGTAATAGAGATATGTGTATATAGACACACGATACATATATGGATACATATAAATATAAAAACACATTATTGTTTTTATTATAATGACTTTTTCAACAAATATCGTAGTGCCCTGCATTTCAGGATTCCAAAAAAGTATACAACATGGTTCTGTTTGAAAGCAACTCACTGTTTGGTTTTAGAGATTAGAGTTAATAGATTAGATAATGATCCAAAACATTGCAAAACTTAAAAACTATTTGATGGGTAATACTGACTGTTAATGCTGAGTATCTCAGGAGATGGCGAAGGGGCCAAGGAGCTCAGGGGAAATAAGTGAGGGGAAACTTGAGGGGTGCCTTGTAGGAAGGCACAGTTTGCATTGGTGTGGGCATGGTCCAGGGACCAAGCGTGGCCTATGGGGGCAGGTGGAGAGATGCAGGAGCAGAGTTTGTTCCCAGAGAGACTATCGTCCCGTCCAGTCTCTATTGATTTGGTGAGATATTGGACAAAAATTGGAAAGATCATAACATCTTAAGAGTTATTGTGGATGACCTTATAGTGTGGTACTAAATTTATTCCAATATCTTTATTTCCATATTGAATATTTTAATTTAAGGATTTTTCAGTCCAGTTGTAATCAAGTTATTAAATAAGAAACCTTTTCTGATGGGGAACGATGATGAAGATTTTCAGCAATCACACTATGATTTCAGATTTCAGATAGGATGTATATTTAATTAAAATCATTTATTTAGAAAGTAATATGTGACTTCCTTCCCCATCCTATAGGGCACTAAAATCTTGTGGACCAGGTGGCACTGCTCATGTGAAATTAGTGGTAGAATGGGACAAGGAGACAAAAGATTTGTAAGTATTTTTTTTCACTTAGTGTTTGTAGAGTCATTGTCTTAATTATCACTATAATAGCATACCTTTGATCTTTCAAATTAGCTGAAACACAAACCTCTGTTTTCTTTAGCTAAGTATCCAAGTGTGTTGCTGATCCTTTATTTAAGTAATTTATTATTTCTCTCCTACACATTCTGTCATCTGGATCCCAAAACCTTAGAACGTTTGTTTGCTGCTAATGAGACAGAAGCTATATATTCATTAACTACTGTGTAGGTCAAATTACTTCTTTTATTACAGACCCATTAACTCTAGCAAGTTATGCCAAATGCATGCCCTTTGATACAGAGGACAAGAATATATGATTAATCAGTACAGTTTGTGCCCAATCCCAGAAAAAACAATTCCAAGTTATTTCTTGAAAATAACGTTATAGATAGAGAACGTCTCACGACATTTTGGAACATAGAAAAGTTGGATTGCCACTTTTACTTTCTTATATATTGACCTTTTTGGTTATGAATTTACAGCCATGTTGTGAAGCTGTTAATTGTATTTTGTATCAGTTTTCCAAGACATTCTCTAATACATGCTTTTTCTCCCCCAATTGCAGCTTGTTTGTAAATACCGAAGATGAGTATATCCCTGATGCAGAAAGTGTCCGGCTGCAAAGGGAGCGTCACCATCAGCCTCAAACTTGCACTTTATCCCAGTGTTTCCAACTCTACACCAAAGAGGAGCGGGTAAGGGTTGGGCAGCATTTGTTGGGTGGTGAGGGTAGTAGGGAGGGCCCAGGGCAAGATGACAGTGGGGAAACAAATTATGCACCAGAAAACTCCCCAAGGATTTTTGCATTTACGTAGGTTTTGCACATGTGATGTGCATCTTAGTGTTATTCCTCTTAGGATTTTAACAAAAAGTAGTTTAAATTTCTGGAAAACCTTGATTAAATGAAATGCTCTAGATGTGAACCTTTGTATAGTTCCTTTTTTTTTTTTTCTTTTTACTTTTTAATGGTTAATGATAAAGTTATATTTTTGTTTCAATTTAGAGATTTTAAATTATTTTCCTTAGTAACTAGATCAGTGGTTCTCAACTTTTTGGAACTAAGAACATAGGTGCCATTTTAATTAAAATTAATTAAAATTAAAAATTCAGTTCCTTAGTTGCATTAGCCACATTTCAAGGGCTCAGGAGACACATGTGGCTAGTGACTCGTATCGGACAGTGTAGATATAGACATAAAGTTCTCTTGGACAATGCTTTAGACTACTTAGCATAGTGTTTGCAGATTGTAGGTACTCAGTAAATATTTGAATGAATGGATGGACAAATAGTGGATAGGACCCTTGCCTATGTGTTTTTTTTTTTTTTCAACAGGAATATTTAATAACAAGGTAGATAACATGTTTATCTAACATATATTTTTATATAACTGAAGCTAAAGCTAAACATCCTGTTATTGGATAAATATGGCCTGCTGTACGTGTGTACACTGCAGTGCAATTAAAAAAATACTGTAAATATAATTTCAGAACTTCAGAATTTGAATAGGTGCCAGTATTCTGTCCTTTTTTCATATGGGAAAAGAAAATGCCTTTGAAAATCATTTGAAGCTTGGAGCAAAATTCTGTAGCTATATTCTTCATATCACTCTGGAGAGTCTTCATAATTCAGGTGATACAAGGGAAGCTTCAGTTCAGCCTTCCTTTCGGAGAAGACATTCCAGCTTTCATGATCTCACCAACCAGGAGAATATTGGTGGCAGTTACAGTGCAGGAGTGAAGAAGCTGTTTCTTTACATAGTAGTGTTCCCATATGCCTCCCATTGGCTTACCTGGGTTCAGGTCCACACCCACAAGCTGACCTGAATGTTCTGCTTGGACTCAAACTAGTGTTTCCTGAAGGTCCAAACCAGAGTTCTGAGCAAGAGCCTTGTGAATAGTGAGCACTGCGTTAGCAAATACTTGAACTCCCAAGTTGGGCCCTGCCCTTTACACTGACTGGGCTTTTATTTAATCAGGGCTTCTTCCATTGCCACTTGCACTGCACCAGTACCTGGAATGACACAGCCATCATCAATAACATTTTTAACAGCTGTCAAGCCACCTTTGATTGCATCTTTGATTTGCATGAGTGTGTACTTATTTGGTCCTTTGACCAGTAATGTGATGGACGTTACGTTTCTCAATTAAGTCAAACTTCTCTTCTCCCAGTGTGTAGTCATAGACAAGTCCTGCATTTCCCAAACAATCAGGGTTTAGGTCATCAATAGAATTTAGAGCTACCCCACCACGAGCAAGCGTCAGCCTTTCCACATTTCTCTTAGGTCCTTCTTTTGCAAGAGCATCTAAGGCAAAGGGGTCAATTCCCTTTTGATTAATAACAACAAATCCTTTATCTGAATCACCACCACACTTTCTTTCAAAGTTCTATTATTTTTTTAACTCCATCTTCAGCGAATTTTCTTTCAGTCTTCACTAATTTCTCTCTTCTGCACGCTTATTAAAAAAAAAGCCAGAATTCACTTCTGTTTTTTCATATTCTAATGGCACATTTCATATGAAGATGTATGCATCTTCTACTTTTTTTTTCATATCAGGATGCCATGTCCCATGATCCAAAACAAGACCTCTGATTAAGCTTGTATAGGTTTCAGATTTATGTTTCATCCCTGTGATCTCAACCATGAAGGGGTCACTACGTTCATCTTGTTTTTTAATGGCCAAAATGGAGTCCACTACAGCGTCTGTTAAAACGTCAGCAAGTTTAGCATGAATTTTAGTATGTAGAGATGTTCTGGCCACGTCTGTAAGTGTTTTTTCACTGTTCATCTCTTTGCATATATTGACTAGTCGCCAAAACTGAAGTGCCTTTTTCTTTGCAGCTTCAAATCCTTCTGTTATTATTTTGAGATGAAGATCCTATAACAAACACATGGTTACAAAACCGCCACTAATACTAGAGATCTTCAGTTAGATGCAACTATAGTTCGTGATAAAGCAGATTTATGGAAGGATGTTCTGGATCATTCATACTCTTTAATACAACTAATATGATGTGCTGACTTTCTGAATACTTTACAAAGGATAAATAAGCTTTCAGTGTAGAGGAAAAGAACAGACGTTGCTCTAGCACAGAGTTGAAACCAAGGAACTAAGGCACTCTTGGTGTTCACTGTGCAACAGGCCTTTGTGCTTTTTAAACCTCTCCAGGTTCAGGCGCCTTGAGAAACCTTGACGAGAGCTCTTGGAGTTCATCTGGTTTTGAGTTGATGTTTAGGATCATAATTCTGGCTACTGATTCTTATTGCTCACTCTTGCATATAGGGAATCATGCAATTTCAGGGTCAGAGGGGGCTTTAAAATTTCTTTTTTCTAATGGTTGAGTTCTGCCTAATTTCAAATAGGTGATTATCCAGCCGCTGTTTTTCAGAGACACCATTTTCTCTTAGGGTATCTCTGATGGTGACTGACGTTAACCTGAAATATGTCCCTGGTTGCTACAGCCAGCAGGTGAACTCTCAGGTCGTCAAGAACAGAGGACAGGTCTTCATTTTCTTCTACTTGTTTGTCCTTCAAATATTTGAAAATAGTTTTCATCTTCTAAGTCTTTTCTCCCCCAAGCAGTTAACAGCTAATTCCTTTAATAGTTTTTCATTAGACGTATTTTTCCAATCTTGGGCTTATATAAATAATTGGCTTTGAAACTGGTTGATCACATGCTGTATGTAGCACCTTATCCTATTTAGCTTTTTTTTTTCTTAAATTGATTTGGGAGATGTCTGAGAATGTCACAAAGCTTAAAGGTGAGCAGACCTACTAGATGATAACATTGATCAGAACATCTGATCAGATCAGAACATCTCGCTGATCTTTCAAGCTAGCCAGATACATTTTAATAGGGCTTTGTTCATTCAATCCATGTCTGTTGAGTACACACTATGTGCCAGGTACTGTGCTAGGAACTGGGAATATAGCAGGGACCAAGACAGAGGAAGGTTGAGAAAAGAAATGAGGCCACTGTGGCTGGGGCACAGCAGGTGAGAGAATCCATCCTGGTCGTAAAATAACCCCAGCATGTCTAGCAGTGTCCGGCCCATGGAAGGCATTCAGCAAATCTATGCCACAGTGAACGAATGAGTGAGTGTTCCTTGGGGAGCTCAGTCACTGGGTCCAAAAATAACAGTCCAGATATGGAAGAGGAGGAGGTCAGACTTAGCAGTGGGCTGTGTGACGATAACTTTGGGGTCACGTTGTCTTCAAGCTCAGTATGATCAGCAGTGTCATGTGGGTGTCAGCCGCTGTTGGCTACCTAAGGATGCTTTAGAAACAGTGTCCAGAACTCAGATGGTGATAGCACTGCTCTTCTCATTACCTTAAATGTTCACTGTTAAGAGACTGACATCCCGGGGCACAAGCAGAGAGTGTGGATAGGGGATGGCGCGGCTGAGTGTATCTTGACGAAGGAGACCTTAAGTGAGGATCTGATAGTTATTTTCACATACTTCGAGGGCCATCCTGTGGATAAGGGGTTGGACTTAATTGTATCTAAAAAGCAGAATTAGAGATTGGAAATTACAGGGAGAGTGATTTTGTCTTAATAAGAGGAAGAACTTTGTAACAGACTGCCTGAAAGTGGAACAGCTGCCTCTGGGGCTAGTCGTCTTCCTTGCTGGGCAGTTAGCGAGGCTGGCCACGCTCCAAGGGTGCTCTGCAGGCCTAGCAGCTCTTTGTGGCAGTTTACAACGAGATAAGTACAGAAGTCGAGCAGTGTTGTAGAAACTGTCAAAGCTGCCAGACATTGTCTTGACATTCTTACTGTATCTTATCAAAGAGTATCTGTTTATGATGTATTGGAAATTAAAAAACAAATAAACAACAACCTGTTCCTTCACCGCGAGCACTGGGCTGATGGCCACATCTGTAGACAGCGTGTTAGCACAGATGTGGACATGCCAGATGACAGTTAGGTTCCTCCCGCCTAACTTTCTTTCTTTTTTTTTTTTAACATCTTTATTGGAGTATAATTGCTTTACAATGGTGTGTTAGTTTCTGCTTTATAACAAAGTGAATCAGCTATGCATATACATATATCCCCATATCTCTTCCCTCTTGCGTCTCCCTCCCCACCTCTCTAGGTGGTCACAAAGCACTGAGCTGATCTCCCTGTGCTGTGCCTGCCTAACTTTCTGATTCACTGCTATCCACCCAGACTTCTGTCTCCCCCCATCTTTCCTACACACATGACAGGATCTCCCTCTCAGGAAAAATAACTCCCTCACTTCTGCTTCCCTTTCAAACTACTGTGCTGGTCTTTCTCTTCTTTTCTGTGTAACTTTACCATTTAGTGATTTCAGGTCTTTCCCTTTCCTCCCTTGCAAACTCTTGTCATCTGTCTGACTTGCGTTTCTGACATTGCTCTCCGAAGTTCTCGGGGCCCATAGTTTGCTCAGTTCAGTGGCCTCTGCTCAGTCTGCATTTGACCTCTCCGTGGGCTATGGTACTGATAACCACCCTGTTCTTGCCACTCTCTTTTCTTGGTGTGCATAAAAGGAATGCTTCTGATTTGCCTATTTTTCTGACTGTGCAGCCTCAGGTTCTGGTGGTTTCTCGACCTTTGTGTTTCCCTTAAAAATCGGCCTTCTGCAAGATTCTGTCCTTGGCTTCTTTCTCTTCCATCTGAGTGGGCATTGCCATCTGTTTCCGTGGCTTCCCTTACCTCATTGTGTTGATGGTCCCAGATCTGACGCATCTTCTGAAATCCAGAGGAGATTTTAAAAATCTCTCTTACCAGACCTGCTCTGTTAGTACCTTTGTGCTGTCATCCTGAAACCCTTGCCTGCAGAGGTGACGTACGTGGATTCGAGGGCTCAGATGGATGTTGAGGAAGATCTTGTTGGTAGCAGGATGGGGAGGGTTGTTCGGAGCAGTTTGATGCTTGGGGGAGAGAGGACAATTAAGAGACTTGAGGAAGTCCAGGTAAGAGCGAGTGAGGACTTTGAATTACGGTGGATGGAGAGGAGGAGACGGGTGTGAGGAATGGCAGAGAGTGTTACCTCGGATGGACGTGGAGCAGAGGAAGAGGGAAGG
Source organism: Aethalodelphis obliquidens (assembly GCF_003676395.1). NCBI lineage: Eukaryota > Metazoa > Chordata > Mammalia > Artiodactyla > Delphinidae > Aethalodelphis > Aethalodelphis obliquidens. Next base: position 20,625,562 of record NW_020837974.1, read on the forward strand.
GTTTGAGGCTTTGGGTTAACCCCCCGTGTTCTGCTCTTGACGGGTGGTTGTGGTATTTGCTGGGGTAGGACATACAGGAGGAGGAGAAAAGGGAGCTATATTGATGTAAAGGCGACGAGTTGAGCTTGGGAGTGTGCTGAGCATGAGGTGCTTCTGTGGCATCTAACATCTCTGTGCAGTATTTACCTGGTTGGTCATTCCTTTTGGAGAGGTAGTCTGTTCAGCAAATGTTCGGGTGCCAGCTCTAACCAGGCGCCACTCTTAATTGTGTTTTTCTGTCGGCTCCCATCGGACATGGTTTGGGGAGATCCAGCGCCGTGCCGCGCCCTGGCCGGGAAGTGTCTGGCCGTCTCCTGTAGCAAAGTCTTGCCTGAAGCGGCTCTTAACAGAAGTCGTGCTCCTTGTTTTCAGCTTGCCCCAGATGACGCCTGGCGTTGCCCGCACTGTAAGCAGCTGCAGCAGGGGAGCATTACCTTAAGCCTCTGGACTCTGCCTGATGTGCTCATTATACATCTAAAGAGATTTCGACAGGTAAGGAAACCCTCTGTCATAGGGAAAAAAGCTGCGACCAAGTTTCTTACGCCCCTTACTGGTGGGCTGTTGGGCGGGGAGCTCTTTGGTGTCCCTGTTTGATCCTGTGATCCTGTGTTGTCGCAGACACACATCTGCCCCTGCGTTTGGGGCCATGTGTTTTGCTCTTTCCCAGAGCAGTTTGCGCGTCCTGTGGCCCTTTAAATCCTCACCATTGTAGTTCATACTGCAGGTATTTTACTCTGTTCCTGAGGATTTGCTTCAGATTTGTAAATGTTGTGCTCAAGTAAGTGCACTTTGGGATTAAAAAAAAAAGCTGAGCGCCTTTCTTGGGGGTGGGTAGAATTCTATTTCTGCCTAAAGTAATAACAGGTGTTGTCCTGCTTCCAAGGAGCAGTTGTACAGTTGTGGAGATGAGTCATAAATATATACAAAGAAAATCTGCTTTGAGTTGTGTTGCTTTGTGAGTCAGTTTCCCCACAGAGGCTCTCTATTCCTAAGGTTAGAGTTGTCCTGGGCAGCCCCCTTGTAAGAGAGGTAAATGAGAGGTAAACGCTGGAGGAGTCTGAGCCTGGCGTAAGAAAGTTTGCATCTGAAAGATTAGGAGGAGGCCTGTACCGGGTGAGCTGGGAGCGGGGCTGCACATGTGTAGTGGCTGAGGGAGCAGCGGGTGCAGAGCGTGTGCAGGAGGCTGAAAGCTGAGGCCAGTGTGGCTGCAGCTCCGGGGGTCGGGGGGAGAAAGGCGTACGTTGAGGTAGAAGAGCAGGCAGGGGCTGGTCGTCCAAGCAGTCCTTGTAGGCAGAGTGGGATTCTGAAGCAGGGAAGCAACATGACCGAATTTGTGCTTGGAGGAGACCATTCAGCCTGCTGTGTGGAGAATTAGAGGCTACAAGGATGAAGACAGGGAGACCTGAAGGAGGCCTTTGCAGTCTCCACGGGGGCGGGGGCCGGCCGATGGCTCGCAGTGGAGTTGCGGCAGTGGAGGTGGAGAGACCTGGAGAGACTTGAGAGATGTCTAGGGCTGGCTGATGAAGTGACTGTGTCGGGGGCGTGCACATGGTCCCCAGGGTGGCCTTTCACACACAGGTTTGGGGTCCAGCTCCTGTAGTAGTGAGGAGTGGGCACTTGCCCTGAGTGTCCCAGCTGTACGCTTCCATTGGGATCTTTCAGGGGGACAGCCAGTTGAGGGTTTGAACCCAGCTTCTCTGTCTCTTTCCATACACACAGACTGGCTTCCTTTGCTTTCTGTTTCTTTTGAAGACATATCATCACCCTTCCAGCGCCCCAACTCAAAACTGCAGTGTCATCTTTGACTCTTCTTTCCCTGTCACCTAGGCAGTCACCTCTTCGGCCTGGTTGTGCCTCTCCACTGCCTCCTGTACGTGTCCCCTTCTCCCCATTCTTGCTGTCATCCTGCCAGTTCCAACTTCTGATACTTCCGAGCTGGTTGCAGTTGCAGTGTCTTTTCATTGGTTTCGTAACCTACACTGCTCTTCCGTTTCTACCATGTTTTGGGCACTACTTAATGACAGCTCTGATGGCATCACCTCCTCCCTCAAAGCCTCAGTGCTTCTCCCTTGACTGCAGGACAAGGTCCAGGTTCTTTAGCCTGACCTTCCTGACCATGCAAGACCCATCCTACCTTTCTCTTAGGAACATTTTTCTTCCCTTAGTAGGTCCATAGTTCCTTGGGATGGGAATTACCTGTGCCCGATTAATTTTTTAAAGCTCCCATAGACACAGGAAACATTCGGTAAATATCTACTCAACTGATGGTTGGATTTCCCAGTGGGCTTAATGGGAAATACAGATTGCCCAAGATTGTCAACTAAATGACTATATTAAGTTAAGTCACTGTTAACTGTTAATTTGTCGGAGGAGTTGGGAAGGAAAGAGTTCCTGTTCTGTGAATGGCTGTTCTGTGCCAGCACTGTGCTTTCCCTTCACATACGTTGTTATTCCATTACTTTTCATGCCTCTTTCGTGACAGAGGTTTCAGGATGAACCCTTTATCAGGTAAGGCAGTGAAGGCTCATTAACCCTTATATGTAGATCATCGCTGGTTCCATTTTTGGTGATATTAAAACCTGTTCCTCCAGTTAGATAAAACTGTTAATCTGTTTCCCTGTGTTGTATGTGTCTTTGGAAACATCAGATAGGTAACTCAACCCTACTTCAGTTGATAGGGTCTGCCTTTCACGCTAAACTGATCTACCATCTGCTTGCACGAAAATACCATCAGAACTTGTTTTTCTTCTTGCCACAGGAAGGAGACAAGCGTATGAAACTTCAGAACATGGTGAAGTTCCCTCTGACTGGCCTGGACATGACACCTCACGTGGTTAAGAGAAGCCAGAGCAGCTGGAGTTTGCCATCCCATTGGTCTCCATGGAGACGGCCCTACGGACTCGGGCGGGACCCTGAGGACTACATCTATGACCTGTATGCTGTGTGCAATCATCACGGCACCATGCAAGGGGGGCACTACACAGGTCTGCAGCGCGAGAGGCCGGGCGCCTGTGCTGACGATTCCTCCCGACATGTTTTGCTTGTGACAGGGTTGCTTTGCTTCAGAACCTCGCTTTCTCTTCCAGCAGGCAGTGTGCCAACCGTGAGGGCAGTTTTCATCCTTTGGTTCTCTGCCCTGAGTTAGATCGTCTGGTCGGGCTCTGACCCAAGTAGGGAATGGTGTGTGCAGATGGGTGACATCGTCTGGCTCACCCTGGACTTGCTTTCTTGACCTCACCTGCATGCCCCGTTTAAGGTTTTGCTCTGCTTCCTTGAGGACCTAACATCTCTTTTATTTGGAGTGGTTGTGAACCACTTTTATAGTGTCTTTCGAGTGACTTGGAAGGGGTTTTCTTTTTGCTGTATGGTTAAATTTACTTTTTCATTTGTCAAAGCAATAGTGCTCATCATATGAAATTTAGAGACTAGAGAGAGACAGACGGAACAGTGCTATCAACCCACGAGATTATCACTCAGAAATAACCCATGAGATTAGTGCTCAAAAAATGGTAACATTTTTAGAAACTGTGGTAAAATATACACAACAAAATTTACCGTTTTAACCATTTTTAAGCATACGGTTCAGTGTCATTAAGTACGTTCGTATCTTTGTGCAACCATCACCACTGTCCATCTCCAGAGTTTCTTTCATCTTCCCAAATTGAAACTCTGCATCCATTAAACAGTAACTTCCTGTTTACTCCTCGCCCATCCCCTGGCAGCCACCATTCTTTCTATGAATCTGACTGCTCTAGGTACCACATGTAAGTGGAATCATACAGTATTTGTCCTTTTGTGTCTGGCTTATTTCACTTAGCATAATGCAGTCAAGATGCACCCACTTTGCATCGTCTGTCAGAATTTCCTCTTTTTAAGGCTGATAATATCCCATTGGATGTAGGTGACATTTTGATATGTGGTGTTTCCTTCCAGTGTTTTTCTGTACGTTCTGGCCATTATTTTATACTGTTGTGATTGGCCATTTTTTTAAATGTCCAATGCTCTGTTCAGGTGAACCTTTATGGAACACCTCCTCTACGTCCTGCTTGCACTGGGCTGTGTCACATCAGAGACACACTGGAAATGAAAAGATCTCGACCTCTGTCTTCCAAGAGTGTAATCAAGTGGTTGAGGCGGTGTAGGTACACTTAAAATGAAGGAGCAGGATGTGTATTAGGTTCTGTGGTTGAAGTGTGAACAGAGCAGGGGCTGGAGGAGAGAGTGGTCAGAGCGGCCTCCTCCTGGAGGGTCAGGAGAAGCTATTGGGATTAGTAACCTGCTGCCTACACGTGAGGCCCTTATGGGCTAATGGGGCAGACGCTTAATTTTTTTTTAATAAATTTATTTGTTTGTTTTTATTTTTATTTATTTTATTTTTGGCTGCATTGGGTCTTCGTTGCTGCATGGGCTTTCTCTAGTTGTGGTGAGCAGGGGCTACTCTTTGTTGCAGTGCACGAGCTTCTCATTGCAGTGGCTTGTCTTGTTGCGGAGCATGGGCTCTAGGCGCGCGGGCTTCAGTAGTGTGGCATGTGGGCTCAGTAGTTGTGGCTCATGGGCTCTAGCGCGCAGGCTCAGTAGTTGTGGCAAACAGGCTTAGCTGCTCCGCGGCATGTGGGATCTTCCTGGACCAGGGCTTGAACCTGTATCCCCTGCGTTGGCAGGCGGATTCTTAACCACTGTGCCACCAGGGAAGTCCCAACAGACGCTTAATTTTTGTAAATATTATTTTTAATGACCAAAGAATATTCAGTTGATGGAACTCTAATGTGATATAACCATTCCCCATTGTTGAACACATATATTGTTTCTGGTTTTTAACTTTGAAGATAACTGATGGACATATTTGTGTGTAGTCACCTTTTCTGTACTTTAATTCTGTATTTCCTTGACATTGAGTCTCAGAAATGGAATTATTGGGTTAAGGGCATTCATGCATGCTGGGGAGGCAGGTAGATTTGGGGGCTTCTTGCTTGGACATCTGTATGTCGGGGCACTTGATGTGAGGGTCCTCCTACTGTATAGGTGGCCAGGACTCAGATTTCTGCGTCCTTCTCACTCAGCCTATTTGGCATGAACACTTCTCTGGGACTTTTTGTTTCTGCAGTTCAGTGGTTTCTGCAGCAAGACCCCAGGGTGCTAGTGATTCATAAAGGTAGGGGGCGGTAAAGGAGGGTAGGCTGTGCCAGTTGGTGTTTCAGTCTCTCTGAGACTGTTCCCCGGCAGTTAACCCTGAGACCCCTGCAACATGGTGAAGGAGCCTCTCGGGCCCCAGACCCCCTCCTTGGCCCAGCACAGTTACTCTCTCAACCTGCTCTTCCTCGGGAGACAGGGGACGTGGAGTGTGACTGGACACAACAGTCTTTTGTTCTCGAAACCTGTTTAGTTCTAGTTCTTTCAGTACGCTGCCGGCCGCAGTCACTTGTGAGAGGAGTGATCCCGACCTGGAGCGTATCTCGTAGTGGAGCCGTTTGGATGGCCTCTACTTGCCCTCGGAAGTACTTGAAGGAGAAAAAGGGGACAGAGGATCTATTGGAAAGTCCGTAGAAGACAAAGTTAATATTAATTAAATGCTTAAGTATGTGTTACCTCGTGTTTTGGTTTAAGCCAAATTTTAATACTGTATTTTGTGTCTTACCTATGTTATATTTATATTTTGGGGGGCCACTTGTATGATAAGTGTTGTGTGTCTAGTTGGATTTTTGCTTTTGTGGCATTCCCGGTCATATCCGCATTCTTCGATACTGAGTCACAGAGTTATATACTCAGGGACTCTGGGAATTGAAGGGGACTTAGAGGGAATTTAATTTCACTGATGAGCTGGTGAAGTAGTGCCTTTGCCAGCGTCACTGGTTGGCGTTCATGTAGCTTCAGCTTTGGTAGAGAATCTCCTGTGTGTAACAGTGTTTCTCAGGAAAATATGGGTGAGCACGTTGTGTGGTTTCTAGCAAGAAATTGTTGAGGAAAATCGGACAGTGCCAGATTTTCACCTGTCATGTTGCTCTTTGTATAGCATAGACTCTGGAAAGTGCCCGGAAACCCATAACTGCCTTGGAGGCAGTACAAATTAGTGAGAGGAGTATGGGTTAGAAGCTAGACACGTGTTCCTAGCTCTGTGACCTTAGGTGGGTAACCTTATTCAAACCTGGCGACCACGTGAGGGAGGCAGAAGTGCTCGTGCCTGCCTCCTGGGGCCTGTTACCGACGAGGGGCTCGTGGTAAGCATCCCTTTCCCGTGCTTAGGCCATATGGCTGCTTTTCTGATGAGAACATTTTAAGTACCTCAGCATTGTTGAGTTAAAGATATCTTGTTTTTAAGCTTTCATTTGGAGTGTTTATTTTAATGTGTTCTTTTATTTTGCACTGGTTCTAACTATAATTACATGGTACATGTATGGCTGACTTGTGTAAGGAGTCTAGAACAGTGCTTCTCAAACCATCTGTGATGAGGAACCTTTTAAAAAATTTCTTAAACCTTTTTTTAAAATGTCCAATCCTTCCTGAATCATGAACCAGTACTTTTGCAAAAACACAATAAAAGTATCATACAGTATCAGATTGCTATGAATGTTTTTAAATGCTTACCTCGTTGTGGTGCTCATTGCGTGGACTGGCACCGGTTTGTGAGCCACCATTTGAGTAGCACTGGTCTAGGAAATACTTCAGAAAATAGCGCTGGGAAGAAAAGCACATGGAATTATTTTATAAATACGTCATTGACCCATTCATGAGTCCCTGTGCTGCCTTAGTTTCCACACCGTGATGGAGGACAGACCATCCTGAGGAGAAACGGACTGAAGCTGGTACAGGCTGCTCCGTCACCTCCTCTCGGGCGCGTTCCCCCTTACAGACCTCCCACTCCCGCTCCCGAATAGCAGCCCCTCACCGGCTGGGTCGTTCATCCGGCAAGCCTGATGACACCACTGACCAAGCAGTCGCTGTTTTACCAGCTGCATTTGCTGCTTGTGTCTCCCTTTCTCTGCCGTCTGGTTCCAGTGAGTCCACAGCTGCAGACGACTTTCCTCCCTACAGTCAAAGGTTCTTCTTCTGCTCTTCTTTTTCGGGAAAAAGAAGAGCAGAAGTATAGCCCTTCCTCTTCCGGGTCCCTTTCGTCTCCTCGGAGTCCATACTTAGCAAAGTGGTTGTGGCCTGTCGAGGGAGTCACTCCTGGTGCCACTCGGGGCCTTATGTGTCCTGCCCCCGGGGCCCTACTGAGCCTGTTCCAGCGTTCAGCTAAATATTCCAGCACTCGTTTATTTTCACCCCAATAAATGGGTCTTTTTAGAAAGAATTGTAAGAGTGTATGTTTCTGGATCAAGCTTATCACACTCCTTGATGATTCACAGGATGGTGTGTCTCCATGAACGCTAAGCTGTGTCCTCGCTGGTACTTGAGTGCTCTTTATTTTTATCTCAGCTTAGAGTTTGGACTGGAGGGAAGGCCGCATGCATTCATGAGCTCCAGTGTTCTCAGTTTGCCAGGGGCCTTCCAGCAGGCATCATTTGTGCTACCTCTGAGGGAGGCAGGGTGGGATAAGGCTTTAAGCTCAGGGACTAGATAATCCTGTAATGAGCTGGCCCCTGCCCTTCACCAGCTGCATGACCTTGGGCAAGCTGGTTAATCTTTTCGAGCCTCTGTAAAATGGCAATGATAATAGAACAAATTTCATAGGATCAAATGAGATGCACATAATAAGTGCTAAACAAATGTTAGCTACTGCTCTCATTAATATCATCATTTCTAGTTCTGTTGTTTTCTGACTTTAAGAAACACTAAACTGTTACAACATGCTTGAAACAGGGTTTCTGCATACTGGTACAGTAACATTGTTGCTGGGTAATTCTGTATTGTGGGGACTGTCCCGCACATGGTGGGACATGTAGTGGCGCCCCTGGTCTCTACCCACTAGATTGCACTAGCATCCTACCCTCCCCACGCCCCCACCCCCAGTTGTGACAGTCAAAAATGTGTCCCCTGGGGCAAAATCATCTCTGGTTGAAATCCACTGGTTTAAAGAAGTATATTGTGTTTTCTAAAATTAAATAGAATTTCATCCCTTTGGAATAGTTTGGAATTTCTTGAAACATTTTGCCTGAGTGTGATTTAGAATTTGGATTTCTTACCTCTTTCTGTATTACTATCTGCAGCCTTTAAAAGTTCTTGAATTAATTATATGAGCCAAAGGCATGGTGTCTGTGGGTCAAGTGGAGTGGCCGTTGCGGCTGCCCTGGTGCTGATCGCTGGTGGGCTCTTTTTGGCAGCATACTGCAAGAACTCCGTGGACGGCCTCTGGTACTGCTTCGACGACAGTGACGTGCAGCAGCTGTCGGAAGACGAGGTCTGCACGCAGACGGCGTACATCCTCTTCTACCAGAGGCGGACAGCTATACCGTCATGGTCGGCCAACAGCTCGGTGGCAGGTAAGGCCACTCTACTCTTGGGTGGTTTGTTTTGAGAGCAGAAAATTGTAGTTGATGGTCCAGAGAACTTCTCCAGGAGGTCTCATGATGCTGTTGGTTGGATCAGATTAATTCTCAGGTTTGCATTTAATCTGGAAACCAGAATGGTTGCAGTTAAAGGAAATGGGGGTGGAATGTGCCAGCAGCTGTGAACCAGGAGTTCCCGTGGAGGTGGAGTGGAGCCTGGCTCAAAGCACGCTCGTGGTGTTTACTTACGGAGTAAATAAACGAGTGAGGGAGCTAAGAAGCAGCGCAGCACGCTGCTCTCAGAGTCGAGGGACTGGAAATAGAACTAAGACTTGGCTTTGCCACATTTTGGTCGGGTTATCTTCGAGCATGTCCCACCCAAGCCACATATGTGTCATCTGTAATATGGGTGTACTGATCCTACCTGCCTCATGGGGTCGTTGTGAGGCAAATGTGCATTAAATCCTTTTGTAAAGGGTAAAGCACCATTAGAAATCGTTCTTTTTTCCACTAAGGTTGGCCTATTCTGTTAGGGAAGGCTATAAAAATATTAGATGGCTTGGATTTAGTTTGACGGGATCTAGCCTGTTGTGCTTATTAGTAAATGCAGGAACCAGTACCCACGCGTGACGTCGGTGCAGCCACACACAATCCGAACAGGGGGGCGAATGCTTCCTAATGCAGAGTTGGAGTTTAGAGAATAGGACAGAGGATTGGGACATGGCAGTGTGTGATCCGTTATTAATCCCTGCTCCCCTTGAAGCGTGCGAGGGCTAAGTTGGAAGCCGCTAAAAGGAAGCATCACTGAAGCAGAGTGAGCCCTGCTGGAGTCAAACCCCACCCAGTACAGCCGTCTGTCCGTAGCTGCTCTTAGTTCCCAGAAAGTGGGAACTCCAGGGCTCTAGTGCCGCCCCTCAGTGCTTTCCAGAGTCTGAGATAGTCTCAGAAATGACACCCTCTTGAGATCTACTCTAGAAAGTCATGTGTCTTCATGTTCTCCATTTCAAGAGCAGTTTCTGTTGCTCCAGTATATATTTAAGGGCCTCCCTGGAACAGACGGGACACAATGGCACGTGGCCTTGTATGTGCATGCGTGTGTGTGTTTATATATTAATATTGTGAAAATGATTTAAAAATTCCACCACACAGGCCTAGAAGATAACAGTACACTGCTGCTTGCTTTTTTTTCCTCTGTGTCAGAAGTATTCCTGCAAGTGCTTAGAACAGTGCCTGGGGTGTAGTGCTTAATAAATGTTTGTAGAATAGATGAGTATATGCACGATTGTATCTGTTCCATTCTGTTGCCAGCACTAAGACTCGGACTTTGCGTTCTGAAGTAGCCATCCCTGTACTTGGATTTTATTACTGCAAACGTGTGTGAGCGTCTGTCCTTTTCATCCCAACAGGCGACGTTCGAGCGGGCACAGCGTGGGCCTGGGAGTTAGTGCTGACCTGGCGGTGAGGTCCCCCGCCGCCTGGGCAGCAGCCCTTGGTGAGGGCGTGTGTGGCACAGGCAGGATTCTGGCCTGACCTCGGCGCCCACTTCCTTTCCTGCAGGCTCCACAAGTTCCTCCTTGTGTGAACACTGGGTGAGCCGTCTCCCGGGGAGCAAGCAGGCCAGCGTGACCTCTGCAGCTTCCTCCAGACGCACCTCCCTAGCCTCGCTGTCTGAGTCTGTGGAGATGACTGGGGAAAGGAGTGAAGATGATGGTGGGTCTGGGTTTCGGTGACAGATTTCCAAAATGGCAACTCACGGACACAGCACGGGCTCCCTCATGTCGAGGAGCATTTTATATAACAGGGTCATTTGCTCTTCCTCTGTGACCTAGCACTTCTTCCTTCCACTCCGTTGTTTTCCACTTTTAAGGTCTCATGTGGAGGCTGGGGCTTTAACTCTGTACAGTAATGTCTGTTTTTTTTCAAAGCGCTGTTTGAAATCTTCAGAGCAGCTGTGAGGGGACTCAGCGAGGTTGTGGTTTGCCGAGGGCTGCCTGGTGTGCGGGGCCTGGCGTGGAGGCTCCTGACTGCTCAGCTTCTCGCCTTCCCACCACGCTCTCTCCCCTGGAGGGATCTGTGGTGTGCCCTTGTGGGTGCAGAGCATCTAGAACAAAAGCTGTTGCCTTTGCATAAAGGTAGTTTTTAGGAATTTTGAAGATAGTCACAGTATAAAAGCTTTGAAAATCCGATAAAAATTGAACTCCAGTGTTTTGCCTTCAGCTGCCGCTTGAGTAGTTGCGGAACAGCCCTCGGTTCTCACGGGGACCCCAGGTGGTGTGGGGAGGGTCGGGCAGCCGGAGCCCTGAGAGCTGGGAGGAGCAGGGGAGAGTGAGCTCAGCTTCTATAACGAGGACAGTGACTCATCCCCCAGCAAGCCTCATTCTGTGGTCAGCAGTTCCATCACGTCCAGTAGCCGCTCCTAGTGGCGCTCAGGAGGCTGGAAGAGGAAGGCCAGATGAGAGCTCTGTCGCAGCTCCAGCTCTACCCCTGCTTCTGGCTGTTGCTTCTTTTTTTGTAGAAAAAGAGTCTTGGGCTGTAACTGTGAAGCTCCTGTCTGTAGCTCCTGACATTTTATGAAAAACTGACCAGTGAACCTTGGCTTGTTAATTATTTAGAGGTTATTTTCAACACAACCTTTAAACCTAGAATTCACTGTTGTTTTAACAGTAAGCCTAGATATGGTTTGGCTCCGGTCTGTTTTTAAATGGTGTAGTTGGCGAAATCGATATCAGCACCATCATCGTGCAGTGGTGCTGGGTGGTGCCCACAGAACAGGGCCTATCTCTTAGGATCTCATCCAGACAGAGTTTTATTAATACCACAGCTACAGCATCAAGTGTGTGGAGAATTTAATTTAGAATATTTTCTGTGGAAGTTTTAAGTCACTTAAAATAGGAGTATAGTGTTCTAATTATGAATATTTTCCTTGGAAGCTTTCCACTGATTGCTTTCATAGTCAACGATTACAGGCCAGCCTACCTGTGGCATTGAGTTGGGGGGGAAGGGGTTGCAGTTCTGGTGTTAGCTCTGCCTCTGTTTGTGTGATCTTGGGCAAGGACTGCACTGCTGTGGGCCCCAGTGTTCTTAATAGGATGAAGAAGCTGTAAATGAAGTAGCTCACATTTATTGAGCAGCTGTGCAGTGCCAGGTGCCTTGCTGGGCACAGGACTTTTAAGATTTTATTTAATTCTCATAGTAGCGCTGTGAGTTACAACAAGGGTCAGCAGACTATAGCCCACAGGCCAAATATGGCCCCTGCCTTTATTTGTGTAAAAAAAAAAAAAAAAGTTTTATTGGAACACAGCCACGCCCATTTGTTTGTGTTGCCTGCGGCTGCCTTCGCACTAGGGTGGCACAGTTGAGCAGCTGGCCCACAAAGCCTAAAATATTTACTGTCTGGGCCTTTAGAGGAAAAGTCTGCTGACCCCTGATGTTGAGCAAGAAGGTGGTTTGCTGATCCCCAAGTTAGAATGCCCATATTTCATAGGTAAAGGAACTGGGCTCAGAAGAGTTAAACTCACATGACTACTCCTTGACCCCAGACCCCCTGATTTCCTACCGTCTTAGATGGATGTCCTAGTAAGGACATTTGGTAGGTTTAGCTTAACGACACTCTCTTTGCTGCATTCAGGAGGTTTCTCAACTCGACCGTTCGTGAGAAGCGTCCAGCGCCAGAGCTTGTCATCCAGATCTTCTGTCACCAGCCCCTTGGCCGTCAATGAAAATTGCATCAGACCTTCCTGGTCCCTGTCTGCTAAGCTGCAGATGCGTTCCAGTTCCCCTTCCCGCTTCTCAGGGGACTCTCCGATTCACACCTCCGCCTCCACCTTGGAGAAGATCGGGGAAGCAGTGGACGACAAGGTTTCCATTTCTTGCTTTGGTAGCTTGAGGAACCTGTCCAGCAGTTACCAGGACTCAAGCGACAGTCACAGTCGACGGGAGCACAAGGCTGTGGGTCGGGCCCCTCTGGCTGTCATGGAAGGTGTGTTCAAAGACGAGTCAGACACCCGCAAGTTGAACTCCAGTGTTGTAGACACACAGAGCAAAAGCTCAGTACAAGGGGATCCATTGCCCCCCATATCGGGTCCATTTGATAACAATAACCAGATTGCTTATGTGGATCAGAGCGATTCTGTAGACAGCTCTCCAGTCAAAGAGGTGAAACCTCCAGGCCAGCCAGACTCCCTCGCAAAGAAATCGGAGAGCACAGCCAGCAGATCCCCTGGCTCCAGAGGCGCTCCTGAGCCAAGCAGAAGCTTGCGGAAGGGGAGGCCAGTCTTGGCCAGCCAGGAATCATCTCTTTCCAGTACATCCCCTTCTTCTCCTGTTCCTGTAAAAGTTTCTGTAAAGCCCTCCCGCTCCCGAAGCAAAGCCGATTCTTCTTCCAGGGCCAGTGGACGGCATTCCTCCCCTGCCCGCCAAAAGGAGTCCTCCCCCAAGTCCCAGGACTCCGTGTCATCTCCTTTGCTCCAGAAGCAGAAGTCAGCTTCTTCCCTCACTGACAGTGCTTCCTCCTCATCCGCCAAAAAAGCCTCAGGCCCTGCCCCGAGGGGCCCCTTCCCTCCTGGGAAGAGCAGGACTTCAGACAGGAGCTTAAGCAGAGAGGGCTCCAGACAGAGCCTGGTTTCCGACAGAGCCAGCGTCACCTCCAGCCCCAAACCCAGTTCGCCTCGCGTGAGCCAGACCAGAGCCGGGGACGGCAGGGGGGACGGAAAGCACGTCCGCAGCTCCTCCATGGCCAGCCTGCGCTCCCCCAGCATGAACATGAAGGCCGGTCTGAAGAGGGACAGCAAGTCGGAGGACAAGGGGCTGTCCTTCTTCAAGTCAGCCTTGAGACAGAAGGAAACCCGGCGGTCGACGGATCTTGGCAAGACAACCTTGTTGTCCAAGAAGGTGGGTGGGAGCTCAGTCAAGTCCGTCTCTAAGAGTGCAGTGGATGACAAGGCAGAGAAAGGCTCCCAGGCGCTAGGCTCCCAGCAGCCAAATGTGAATGCAGTTGGAAAAGAGCAGCTTGCCTCCAAGGACCCTGCTTCTGCTAAACATTCCCTGCTGTCCGCTCGCAAATCCAAGTCTTCCCAGCTAGATTCTGGAGTGCCCTCGTCTCCTGGTTGCAGGCAGTCTGCTGAGAAATCCTCAAAAAAGTTACCTTCTAGCATGCAAACCAATGCACGGCCTTCTCAAAAACCTCAGTGATATTTCTGCAATCCAAGTGTTTTATCTGTAAAGATGTTAATTTATTTAGAACCCCTTCCCTCCCACCAAAGCCCTCTATGCTTTTGTTTTGTATTTTTTGGGTCACGTGCCTGACGTACGTGTGTGTGTGTGTGTGTGTGTGTGTGTGTGTGTGTGTGTGTGTGTGT